>NW_015641057.1:265954-284050 GCF_001515625.1 Sinocyclocheilus rhinocerous | reverse complement strand
GGGAAAGAAATTATAGAAATTATACTTTTATTTAGCAAGGATGCTTAAAATTGATCAAAAGTGATGATAAAGGCATTTATAATGTTACAAAAGATTTCTATTTCAGATCAATAGTGTTCATATCGATATCAGAATTATATCGTATCGACCGAAATTAAGAAATATATCGTGATATCAATTTTGGCCATATCGTCCAGCCCTACCACAGGGAGAGAAAAAGAGAGTACTACAGAGCAGAATCATGAGATAAGATGCAAACACAACGAATAACCAGTTTATCAGGAGAGAAAGTGAAGACAAAGAAGAGATTAGAATAATGGGTGAAACCCTCTAACTTTAACTGTAGAGGAACTGATAGTCCACCTCAAGACACTTGCAACAAAACTGTGTGTGTGTGTGTGTGTGTGTGTGTGTACCTGGTATTTATCACGTTATGGGGACCAAATGTCCCACAAGGATAGTAATACTAGTAATTTTGACCTTGTGGGGACATTTTTGAGGTCTCCATGAGGAAACAAGCTTATAAATCATACAGAATGAGTTTTTTTGAGAAAGTAAAAATGCACAAAGTTTCCTGTAAGGGGTAGGTTTAGGGGTAGGGTTGGTGTAGGGCAATAGCACATACAGTTTGTACAGTATAAAAACCATTACGCCTATGGAATGTCCCCATAAAACATGGAAACACAACATGTGTGTGTGTGTGTGTGTGTGTGTGTGTGTGTGTGTGTTTGTCACTTTAGACTAGATATGTGAGTGGTGCAGTGAAATATCATAAAGATATCAATTAAACATAC
Source organism: Sinocyclocheilus rhinocerous (assembly GCF_001515625.1). Classification (NCBI taxonomy): domain Eukaryota; kingdom Metazoa; phylum Chordata; class Actinopteri; order Cypriniformes; family Cyprinidae; genus Sinocyclocheilus; species Sinocyclocheilus rhinocerous. The sequence goes on along the minus strand of NW_015641057.1, from coordinate 283,256 downwards.
AAATACATACTGTTTGGGGTCTTTAACCCTTTAGCATTCCTGTAAAATTTGCCTAAAACGCCTAAAAAAGGCATACCCAAAGTAAATTGCATGCTGTTCTTGAACCATTTGGAGTACATACATGGTTTTGGTCTCTTTTGAAAGGTGACTGTTTATTTGGTTGTTGTTGGTCTGACAAAGACACCGATTGTACCTGCTGTGTTGATTGTATCTTAAAATGGTTTGTATCATTCGAATCACAAGAATCTCAGCTTTCCAAAGATATATGACACGTTTAACTTTTTATTTTTTTGCGTGTGTGTTTTTACAAAGTTAACCCTCGAAGTATGTAGTGTGCCGCGGGAAACATTATTATTACTCTTGAAAACAGTTGTGTTTAATATTTTTGTGAAAATTGTAATACATTTTTTTCTGAATTTCTTTGATGACTATATATTTCAAAAGAAAATTAAATAAATAAATCAAGTAAATAGTTTAACTTTACATTTTAAATTATTTACTTGATTTATTTATTTAATTTGAAAAAATATTGTAAAAATGTGTATAACATGGTAAACTCCCATCATCAAATTCAGAAATCGTGCTCTAATAGCATCTTTAAAAGAACAGAAATACAAGTATAATATTAGGCAGTTGTTGTTTTTATTTAAATAGTTTCTAAAGGACTAAACTTTAATACCTCATGATTGTACAACATGAATGTTGCACTCTGTACCAAATCGTCATTAAACCAGCTTCATAAGTTAACGTGCACAGAAGCGTGTCTAAACTCAATCTCAAATCTGGTGTATAATTTCTTGCCTCCTCTCCCAGCGTGTCTCACTGTGTTGTCTAGCTTACATTCAGACCCTCTATTCATTTTCCGGTTGCTAAAACACACATCTCTCCAGTTCGTTTGTCACAAGCGGACAGTGGGATTACAATACGGTTAATACGGGGATTTCAAGCAAATCCGGTGGTCTTGAGTGGAGCCCTTGGACCCGCACTCATCACTGTCAATGAATGGGCAGAAACATGGAGTGAGACAAGAGGTAGGAGCAAAGCAAACAAGCCCTCGATGGAGCTCAAGTGTCAAACGGGAAATGGTGGGAGGGTGATGAAGTGCACATGGATGAAGGCGAGAGAGTCAGGGAAGCGAAAACAGGTAAAGATGGAAAGATAAATCACAAATTCTCTGCCTATTCACATCAATAAATGTGAGTCTTTGTAGTGGCCGATACCACAAATATTTAGACCGATTAATCGGCCTGTCCGATATATCGGCTGCCGCTCTTTCTATAATTCTAAAATAAGAACAGAACAAATAAAATGTGTCTTATTTCACCCAAAACTGCCACCCAAGATACAATACTTTTTATTAGAAACCACGTGTGAACCAATATTCCTTCTTCCCACCACCAACTCACCTAAAAAAAAAATAATAATACTAAAATAAAAAATGAAGAAGGAGAGGGGGGAAAATAGTAGAGATAGAGCAACACAAAGCCTAGGCCAATCATCCCGCCGCCAGCACACTAAGGGTTAACCCATCAACCGCTGCTCCGCATGCTGATGAGTGCAGTCAGACAAACCTTCAAAGACAGAAGAGAATACACTTTCCCTTTACAAGAAATTGATTTAATCACTCAAAAATAAGACACGTTTAACACGTTAACCTGACTTTATCTGTGCAATGTTATGTCATATCATATATATATATATTTTTACTTTTGGCATAGTAAACCGGGTAGCTTTCACATGATATTGACATACATCCATTCTCCCATAGTATTTATGTCTGTAATGTATTATCAGGCATTCATTTGATAAATGTACTAAAAATATGATTTAAACAACTTTACAGCTCAATTAACATATTTTTTGAAAATAGAGGAATAAATTTAATGTCTGTTATTATTCAAAAGTTTGTGGTCGGGGTCGGATGTTCCTTATGATCACCTCACCAAGGCTGCATTTATTTTAATTTTTTAAAAAATACAGCAAATACAGTCATATTGTGGAATATTAAAATAACTGTTTACTAGGGATGCACCGATACCGATACTGGGTATCGGGCGAGTACTGGAAAAAGTGGTATCAGTGCATCCCTACTGTTTACTATTTGAATATATTTTAAAATGTAAATAATTTCTGAGCTTCAGAAATCATTCTAATATGCGGATTTGCTGCTTAGGGAACGTGTATTATCATCAATGTTGAAAAAAGTTGTGCAGCTTAATATATGTTGAAAAACCGTAATACATTTTTTTTTTGATTGTTTGATGAATAAAAAGTTAATAAAAAAGAGTAATAAAGAGAAAATATTTAAAAATGTAACTCTTAATAATATGTAATGCTTCCTTGCTGAACAAAACTATTACAATTTTTAACAACAGAAGACGTGTACATTAGTGTACATTATTTAGTTAACTGAGGAGACGAGTTGAAATTTATTTCAGCATTTGACAGATGATATTCAATACTGGTTAACTTGTATTGAACCCATAACATTCCTTTATAATAGCAGAGGCCAATAAAAAATGAAAATCTGGCTGAAAACATTTCCCTTGGGTTATAAAACCGTCCTATTATTGTAGTTATGTAGTAATTCAAAAATGTCTTTTAATCATAAAACCCGCAAACCTCTCATCTGATAATTGAAATTTAAAAACATCAGCTCGTGTTTCCAGCCTCGTTGCTGGTCTGTAACAACGCCAAAAGACATTTCAAACAAAACAAAAATAATCCCACTATCCGCTGACTAAAATGTCATATCATTTTAAACACGCGACGCTCACAATAAAGGCAGGCGCGTTACAACATTCCTCCTTGAATTCTTTCACTGTGACTGCTTTCCAAAAATTCCCTATTGGTTTTGAGCAGGAAATTCTGATGAATGAACAGGCACCACAAAGCAGCTAATCCCAGAATCCTCTTTCTGAGCATAAACTATCTAACACGCACTTTCAAAGTGTATCGTCTACACTACATCAATTTGTCACGCCAAAATGGCAGATATTATTGTAAAGTGCACATTTACATGTCATCCGACAACCACAAACGCCGCTCCATAAGTAACCCTGGGTCATTTTTCAGCTAGATGGATTGCACTTGGCATCAGATGAAATACAGTTTTTAGCTCCAGTTAGATTAGTTCCAATTGTCACAGTTCATCCATAAGGAAATCCGATATACACGGTGGCATTAAATACAATTACATGAAAATAGTCAGATCTAAGACTTGAACTCTCCAGAGAGCGATTGGCCTTTAAGGCTCTGCCATCCGGACCCTGAAAAATGCGGCGTGATGATGAAATGGATGGGAGCGAGGTGTCGACCGGGCAAGTCAGAGCAGACACACTGCCAGCGAGCTGACAAGCAGCGGCACTGCAGCATCCGTCACTAAGCCAATAGGTCAAAGGTTATTCTGTCTCCAGAGGGTCTAATGAGGAAACATGCCAGAGTCCGGAGCACAGGAGCTCGCTTTAACTCGCATACACACTCCTCACAGTGACAAAGGTTTGGGCCTCAGGAGCTCGAGAGGTCCGCTTGTAATTAATTGGCAGTAGAGGACATCGAAAAGGCTTCGGTCTGATTATGAAGATATCTGGAGATGACAGGATTTGATTTCTGCGGGATAATCACAGCATGTGTCTTTTTTCTCGCTGATAATAACGCACCTCGATAATTATACGGTGCACAAGCGGCAAGCTCCTCCAATCAAACAAAACGTTATTTACTGTGAACATTCGCATGGATTTATTTGCAAAGAAATTTCCTTTGATGCACCAATAAATACACACTGGCTACGTTCCAAAACCTAGTGAGCTGCCTAAGTAGGCGTATTCCCAACACAAAGGCTGTTCCAAATGGAAGGCAGCATTATGTTGACTTTTAAGGTAGCTTATTATCGCCAAATTTGACGGCACTCTCATAATGCATTGCAGCAAGCACTGTGAAGAAAATACGTACAAAATGGTGGAAGAAGCAGTGCTGATCGGTCTGCACACGCAAACAAAGCCAAAACCTAGATATTTTAGGCAATATAGAAATCCTGGCCAGGACGCGTCCTGGGAAAATGGCACGTATGGTCACCCTACTATAATACTCAAGTCCAGACGAGATCAGACTAGGACTCAAGTCCAAAACCGCATTGTCTGGAGCGGACTTGAATGAGAAAATATGTTCTTGAACTCGGACTTCCCTGTTGAAAAAACCTGCTCAAACCAGCTGCCATGCTTCAAAACATGCCTAGCCAGCATATTCTTTTTTTTTTTTTTTCCAACAGGGTTGAGAAGACTAGACTTGAGTACTACGACACTGTTCATTCAATAGCAAAAAGTGGTAATACTATAGTTTAATCCAATTACAACTATTTTATGCAATATTTCAATGGTTTTTTTTGTGGTTTTTAAAGAATTGTTTTGTTAGCTTAGCAACATGCTAACGCCAAATTCAACTGAAAACAAAGTCCTCCATGTACGTTAGGCAAGGAGATATTGATATAATGTCCAGATTTGTTGTCTATATACAGTAGATTGTTCACAAAAATGTGATTTTGTGTTTAAAAACACAAGACACACGGCAGAGGAATGAAAAAAAAAAACCCTGCAAGTTCTAGATATGCTTTTTTTGTTTATTTGATCTTCTTTTAACTTGAACACTGCATTTTGAAAAAGCTATGTCATACACAAAATGCTGCAAAAGATGCAAGACGTGAGCACAGTGTTAAAAAGGATGTCTGTCTAGCATGTTTACATAGAAAAACAATGTAAATGCAGTGCAATGAAATGCAAAAAACATGTTCTGTGTGTAGGGCCCCTTAGAAGGCAGCTGCTTATGTAGAAAATAGACAGCTCACTTGATTTAGGCACAGAGCCATTGTATGTTGTGAAATTATCATATTTAGGGCAAGCTTCTAAAGATAAAGGCAGTAACGATAACAAAAAAAAATGGAAAGCTAAGAAGCAGAATGACCTAATTTTGAAGCATAGATCACAAGAACAAAGGGAGACACAATGGGTGAAGGAAAGACATATTTTCCCCCCTTTTCTTTTCTTTTGGAAGGGAGGTAATGCTCTTCTACCTTGATTTTTAGGATAACATGCTGAGTAGAGTCACCAAAGTGATTGTAATTTGGCAGCCTGGGAGGAAAAAGTTTGTACCCCTCTGGCTCAGTCACCTTTCCAGCTGGGTCTCATTTCCCCCGGACACGGAGGAGCTCAAATGAACACTGAGCTGACAAAGTCATCAAGGTGACTTTTCTTACAGCTATGGAACTCCACCAAGCAGCTGCTTAGAGATTTCAGCCTGTTAAAGAATGAGAACGCTTTGGAAATGTCTAACACGGACTCAAATCTTTCACATTGACTAGGGCTAAACAAGCAGCTCTAACATTTCCCTGCCATACTGGGGTAAAGGAATGTCAACATCCTGCAGCGAACTCAATACGAGCCAACCACATCTCACCAAACTCCCCTCAAACTCCCACAATCCAGCAGGTTTAATGTTTGTTGACATGTTATGTCCTACCCTATTTATAGCCTGTGGTTGGACCGCCGTACCGCCGAATGGAACAGCTGCACGCCCATACAGACCCGAGATGAAGTCAGGCGAGGAGGAAAGAGCCGAGCGGAGAGCGAGCAGAGCCTGTTCCACAGCTGCTCGAGCCACCTGGATGGCACTAGGTCTTGGAGCAGAGCCAGGGTTACGTGCAGTACAGGGACGAGACGGAGCATGCGGTCCCACATGACGTCTGCGAGACGTTTTAAGCAGATAGCGGATAGTATGCGCTCGATTAATTAATCGCATGCCATTTTATCTATGATTGGACCACAGCTTAATCTGCTGTACATACTTCTAGTGGTCTAGATAAATATAGATGTACTTTGGCAGTCTATGAATCCATTCGAGACATTAGGTAGACTAGAGCTTGGCGGCATGATGGTAACAGAAAAGATTTCGCTATACTGCAAATTCTCACACAGAGCTACATATACACAGGAAAATAAACAAGAAACAGGTGAACATAATCAGCAACCAACAAGAACAGCAACCAAGCTAGGAAACCAAGAAAACAGGAACTAACCACATAAATGAGAAAGCTGATACTAAAGAGCAAAATAAACTTCAAAACAAGAGTCCCAAAACAGAAATCCACAAATAAGATGTGACAGCAATATAGATTTGCGCAGCTATTAGTGGGCGAGATGCTATAAATGTCTGTATTCTAGAAAAGCTGTAATGTGTTAGTTCACAAGCAACTTCACAATTGTATGGGTTCGAGTGAGGCTTTTCCAACTAAAATTAAGAGTCAGAATAATACAAAATATTAGTTTTAAGTCTTATCTTCACTGGTATAAATAAATAAATAAATAAATAAATATTGTATTGAATTTGTCCTATATTATTGCTAAATAATATAATATAATATAATATAATATTTTAGTCATACCATCCACCCCTAATCCAGGCCATGTTTTTATTTATTTGTTTACTTATTTCAGATTTATTACTTATTTCACTTATTAAGATTATCTGTGGCTGGGGCACAGTAGGGAATGCAACCTCCCCCACACCCCCTCAAAAAAAGTAATGCTGTCCATATTAGCGTTGTCTTATCACAGCAGTCTCCATCACTCTGTGGCGACATGCCTCTCTCTAATAGGTCCTCTATTGACCACAGAGGTCTGACTGTAGGCGCCATCATCTGTTTGATTCTGTTCTTGAAGTGAGTGTTCTCCACTGCCGCCACCACCCCCCACCCCACCCCCTTACCCCCCATCGGCCATTATGCATTATGCATGCCAAACACTTGTGTTTTGTAGATCAGAAATCTCCTTTTGAATAGGGAGGCTTTTTCCAAAGCCAAACAAGTGTGACAGTCCGTCCTTTGAGTGTGTCTGGAAACATTATTTGTTCTGATTTTCTTTTTTTTTTTGCCTGCCTTTTCCCTAGAAGCGAGCGATTTGCACGGCCTATTTAAATATTCCAGCTTTTATTTCCATTTTACATTATTGTTGTCAACATGCAGCCACAAAGACTTCAAATGAGCACAACTTGTCACGTTTATGAGCCGGAATTTAAGGCGAAGCTGACTCTCTTGTTGAGCTATTGCTGAGGGTAAATATTTGATACAAAGCTAGGCTCTTTTGTGTTGTCAAGGCATTCGGAAGATGATAGTAATGGATACGGCTCTGAAAACTCGGCCAGGCGCCAAACGAAAGAAGTCTGAGTTTAGACTGAGCATCTTCGCAAATTGCATATTTTAGCGAGTGACCATGCTGGATAAAGAGCTTGTTAGCAGGAAGCACTGAGAGAAAAAACAAAAAAAAACAAAAAAACAATGCAAGCGGCATCTCCCGTCAACGTCAGCTGTGAAACGCTGCAAATAAACCCTTATATTGATTCCTCAAGGGACCCCGTGAAGATTCAAATTAAATGTGCGATTCAATCCAGGTTTTAACTGAACTCATGTTAAGGAATTGTTTCAAATCTGCTCTCTTGCTCCAGAAAATTGGCTGAGAGCCTGATTTGTAATTTTAGAGGCGTAGTGCACACAGACTAGAAAATCCCCTCTCTGGTTAGTAAAATAAATTCTGCAGTCGGTTCATGTAATTAACAAGGATATCATTTTAATGTGAGTTACAGCGGAGGGACACGGCATAAATAATCATTGTTCCGCAGTCTTTTGATTTCAAAAACGCATTTTATATCATTTAATGGCCACTGATGCATTCTTCTCACATTACCATAATAAAATAAACGACTCGCATATCACAATATAAACACTATTATTGAGATTTGGGCCTTTGCATTTGACAACAATGGATTTAATGACTGACATTATAACCATATTCATCTAAAATTACTGCCTCTGTCAATTCAAGAAGCAGGATTTGTCATGGCAATATGTCTGCGGGAATGCGACTCTCCTGCGTGCGGGGAATATTTCATGACAAAGGAGGGATGCGGTCTATTAAAACAATCCATACAAAACCAGTCTGAACAACAGCCAATATGCCCTGTCACTCTCCCGTTCGGGAGTGAGATGGATGGCTGTTTATATGGGCTTTGTTGGTTTACGTACGGGTGTGCATGTGCGTGGTCCACCGTACATACTGTATGTTCTGTATTAAAGCTGCGGTTTGTTCATAAAGCACCGTGACAAGACAAAGAGGCAGAACCCAATGTGCTTCTTGACAGTAGAGGGTGTCAAAGAGAGGCGGATGGGGGTATCAACACACTATAGGCAAACTCAACCCATTTCCCACCCCCGTGGCTGGTAGAGCGGGGGGTCTGTGGACCACTGAGCCCACACACAGACACACACAACCTCAGCACAGCAGAGCGTAGATTACGTCAACACTCACTCTCACCAACTGCCTCCTGTTGTGACTAATTGTTTGCTGTGATAAAGGGCTGTGAGCACTTGAAGTGCATTACATGACAACAGCTGAAATTCATAGAGAATTTAATGGTTATGTATTGCATGTGAACTCTTTAAAGGCGTATTTTTTTAAATCTAATTTTTTTAAAAATGTACATACACTACAATTCAAAAGTTTTGGGATTCTAAGAATCTTTTTTTTTTTTTTTTGCATTCTGTTAATTTATAATTTTACAAAAGATTTACATTTCAAATCAATGCTAAAAAAGAACCCTACAAAAATGTACCATGGCTTCCACAAAATATATTAAGCAGCACAACTGTTTTCAACTGATAATAATAAGGAATGTATCATGAGCTGCAAATCAGCATATTAGAATGATTTCTGAAAGATCATGTCACACTGAAGACTGGAGTAATGATGCTGAAAATTCAGCTTTGCATCACAGGAATAAATTACATTTTACAATATTTTCAAATAGATGACAGTTATTTTAAGTTGTAATAATATTTCAGAATATTACTGTTTTTATTGTATTTTTGGTCAAATGCATCCAACCTTTGGTGAGCATAATAGACCTCTTAAAAACTATAAAAATAAAAAATTACCGACCCTAAACTTTTAAATGGTAGTATACATTACCTCACAAATTACCTCATATTCTTGCTGATTAAGTTGTGTTTTTTATGTTCTGGTATTCCCTCTAAACTTCTTTCTGACATTTATCAATTATCAGCCATAGAATGATAATACTTATTGTCTCATCTGTATCATTTAATATCATGCATCCCTAGTAATTATGACCAATACCAATTTGCTTCTGTCATGTTTCTTTAAATCCACCCCAACTAGAGCTCACAGAAAATCCCGTTTCAAACTGGTAATTACAACACTGCGGTGACATTCATGTGCGATCATCTTGTAAATGTGATTATTCTGTGATGACTTGAAGGCAGTGTTTGTTCACACACATATAGCGCACCTTCTTCAGATGTGCTACCACTCTTCAACACATCCCTCTCACTCAAGCATCTGCAAGGAGGAGCTGAAAAAAAAGCCGCACAATTAGCTACCGCTAGCGCCTCTAGACAACAATCTGGCTATGAGCCTTCACCATTATCACAGCCGTCTGTTTAGTGTTGGTTGCTTTGTTCTGATGAGTGTTTCACTTGCATGCGTACCTCAGGGATGTGTTTGTATAACAGGGTGAAACATACAACCTCTTGAGTTTGAGGATGAAATGCTATGACAGTATTTGCTGCGTTTTTCCATTCTTTGTTGGCCTTCTGAAGCATCTGACCTAGTCTCAGCCCACAAACCACCAGCAGACCATCACTGACCATCTGATGCAAGCGTTCACAGATTTTTATCTGTCTGTTGGACACAAAGTCTTATCCACAAGTTCCCCAACTGTTTGAATGACCATTTCTGATAAAGAACCAGTTGGACAGTTGGGCCAAAGTTAGCAGTGTCAAATTGCTGCTAGATTTTCAAAAGTTTGTTTAGAGATGTCCTAATCACATCTGTTGTTCAGATTAATTCCTAAACTCTTAAATTCTTTAATCTATAAATTTTTACAATTGATGTCAACATTTCCATTAGACAACCTTTGTAGCAGACTTCCCATTTTGCAAATGTAGCAAAGTCATTGTCAGATCGTCCTTGTCACCCCCATAGACATGTTTTCCACTCTAAATTCCACTATTATTTCATAAGGAATAAAAAATATTAGGAAATTTGCAAATGTTAAAATAAAGTGAACACAAAACAGTCATGTGCACCAGACTTTGCACTAACAAAGCATGCCATTCACTGTTGCGATCTGGTGATTAAGCTGAATTAAAACAAGCCCGTTACAACACACACTCGTAGTTATTTTACTCTTTGACCAATGGGAAACTGAATTGAATCACATTATTTGAATTCATATGAAATTGCCCCCTTTTAAAATAGTTATGTTTTCTCATGAGATCTGGTTGCCTGTTGGCATAAATCTATTATGAAATTCAATGTGGGAATCAAATTAGAAAATAAATGCCGGTCTTATTGTGGCCTACTGGCGCATTAACATCAGTGTTGTAGTCGAGACCAGCTCTTTCGAGTCTGAGTCTAGGCTGAGACCTGAATAGGTTGAGTTTGAGTCAAGAATGAGACCAGAAGAGGGTCTAAAGTGTCAAAGTCAAGACCAAGACCAGAAGAGGGTCGAGTCCAAGTCAAGACAGATCTTAGAAGAGGGTTGAGTCTGAGTCAAGACCAAGGCCTGAAGAGAGTCTGAAGTGTCTGAGTCAAGATTGAGACCAGAAGAGGATTGAGTCCAAATCAAGACAGATACTAGAAGTGGGTTGAGTCTGAGTCAAGACTGAGACCTGAAGAGGGTCTGAAGTGTCCGAGTCAAGACTGAGACCAGAAGAAGATTGAGTCCAAATCAAGACAGATACTAGAAGTGGGTTGAGACTGAGTCAAGACTGAGACCTGAAGAGGGTCTGAAGTGTCTGAGTTAAGACCAAGAGCAGACGAGGGTCACGTTTGAGTCAAGACCGAGATATGTAGCGGGTCAGGAGTGTTGAAGTTAAGACAAAGACAGGAAAATTATTGAGTCCAAGTCAAGACAGATGCTAGAAGAGGGTCTGAAGTGTCCAAGTCAAGATCGAGACCTAATGAGAGTCGAGTCTGAGTCAAGACCGAGACATGTAGAGGGTCTGAAGTGTTAAAGTTAAGACAAAGACCGGAAGAGGATTGAGTCCAAGTCAAGACAGATACTAGAAGAGGGTCTGAAGTGTCCGAGTCAAGATCAAGACCTAAAGAGGGTCGAGTCTGAGTCAAGACTGAGACCTAAAGAGGGTCTGTAGTGTCCAAGTCAATGCTGACACCTTAATGCTGACACCTCTAAAGTGAAGCCATGACCAAGACAAGAAGAGGATTGAGTCCAAGTCAAGAATGAGACTAGATGAGGGTCCAGTCTGAGTGAAGACCGAGACCTGATTAGGATCTAAAGTGATGGAGTCATGACCAAAACAAGAAGAGGGTTGAGTCCAAGTTAAGAGTGAGACCAGAAAAAAAGTCAAGTCTGAGTCAAGACCAACACCTGAAGAGGGTCTTCAAATGTCAGAGTCAAGACTGAGCCTAATGCTCCCGAGTCCATCACAAGACCAAGACCATGAAAAAATCATCTTGCACTTGGTCTTGAGATGGATTTGAGACTAAGTCTGGTCTCTAATACTACAACACTGATTGATTATTATCAGGTGTCATACAGTACACCTCATTGTTACAGCCTCATGAACAGTGACTAATGGGAGAATTATGCTCTGAACATAACAAACAACACACTGTGGTTTGGAACACAGGGGAAAAAAGTATCATTTTTGAAAACAGCTTGGATGCCAAAACATCAAATACTTTACCCATGACTTCACATTCCACTGTGAGTCCATTCACAAACCACTTTATAGATTTACAGAATTTATGACTTATGTCCACAGCATGTTTCTGAACCTCACACCAACCCATGTGAACAAGTGAAAGAGCTTGCAATGGTGCAGTGGGCTATTAGAGCCCCCTCCTCATCCTTACTCATGGCTGCCAGGATACCCTTATCTCCATCCACAGGGCCTGTGCTATCTGCATCCCCCACCCCGACCCGCCACGGTTACGCCAGAGCGAAAGGCCCACCACAGTCAAACCATATACTGAATACATCAACACACTCCCAATACAATCTACTCAGGGTCTTAATAAAATGTGTTTCGTCAATGATTGTGTCATCATTTTAGCATATTAACACCATAACTGTCTTCGTTGCACTGCTGATAACACTTCCTGAAGTCAAGTAATGTGCAAAAACCGTAGCATGCTTTGACTTATGAATATTTAGGGTATCAAACTCAGATATCTGACAGAGCAGTTTTAATATGGTTTCGATGTATGTCTGAAAAATCACAACAGATGGCAATAAATTCATGAACTAGTTTCTACAACTCCAGTTCCTTGTGTACATGCTATTGAAAATCATTCACAATCACATGACCCTGATATATCAGACAAGACACACTTCTTACTAAGCAAATGCTGTCTTTGTTAATGCATTGTTACGATTGCTTGACTATGCTGTAGGGTTGACAGTAACACATTTGCGGTTTCATATCGATTCCTATGTTTTCTGGATTGTTGGGCATCAGTCAACAACTGCTGACTGTGTCTAATATGACCTTAATGAGAAAGTACAGTGTTAATTGGTAGCATAAGCATAGTTTGGCCTGATCAATATTATTGAGAATCAGCACACACACACACACACAGAGACTGGCTTTGGTAGAGTTGACACTTCCTCTAAAGATTTCTTTGCCCAGATAGCATGCGTCTGTTGTTTCCTCTCTCTCAGCCATTCCTGCCAATATCTTTGTTCTTTTTTTGCTTGCTTGCTCTATTCATGGATTTGTATGTAATGACTATAAAACAAGGGGCAATTAAACTTACATTCTGAGAGAAATCAGCCCATTGTTTCCAATCAAACACATTTAAATTACCATTCAGAAGGTTTGTCGATTATTTGCAGAGCAAGACCCTGCCAATAAGTAAACTCATTTGGAGAAACAATTCCCCTAAGTTAAAACTGGACATCTTCACATCCTCACAGATAAGTTCTCAGCCACAGCTTCAAGTTCTGATTGGTTTTGATGGATTTTACCAGCAGTCAATGTTTTTACTGAAACTATATTGTACAGAGGACTGACTCAATTCGATACCCGAGGTATTGCATCAAGCAAGTCTGAATATGCAGGTCAAGACAGCCGTGACAAAATACGGCTATTCCACAGTTCAATTTGTTCTATTGCTTGTAAGTTGTGTCTTTGTTCTTTATTGCTGTTTAGTTGAATAATTACATGAGGCAATGTTTACTATTTGAGAAGAATAGTAACATTTTATCTTACTAAGGGATTTTAAACAATACTCCTTTTAAAACTACTTTAGATTTAGAAAAATACCGTGATATAAATTTTTGGTCATACCGCCCAGCACTACTTTAGAGATAATTTTTTTTAATTTATATATATATATATATATATATATATACATTAGCTCTATATTTTTTATTTATTTTCCCAAAATATATGATTCAGCCATGTGATCCAGCTATAAAGACAATTTAATAGCCAATTATTTATTTTTTGGAAATTTATAATCTTGTGAATACAGTGCATAAAAATATAGAGCTAGCTATACAGTTTACAAAGGGGATAATCAATTTTCGAGGTCCCCTAAATTACAATTGTTTTTGTACCAAGAAACGTGAATTTTCATATATCGATATTTATCACAAAAATTCCATTATCACCAACCATCATGATAACTTCCCAATTTCAGTCTCCAACGCATAGCCCTTGACAAAGAACATTCTCTCGTCAACTCCGCGCTGTGCACTAGAGAGGCATTTTGCACTTAATTAAACAAGCTTAAAATTAGTCACAGTCCATCAGGAAATAAGAAGCTCTGAGAGCTGTGGGCTTTCCAGAACATTCCTAATCTGTTGAACGCCACAGCCGAGAAAGTACTGAGAAAGTTCTTCAACTTCAGATAAATCCAAGGTTACCCGAGCGCTTTTAAGTGATGCTCTCTTTTTTCCCCCTGCTTTTGTGCCAAGCAAATGAGCTTCTGTCTCTTTATAAGAATGGAGTTTTGAGGTAATGAGATTTATGAATTGTGTAGCCAATTTTTTTCTCGTCTGGGCTCGTGCATTTGGAAGCTGCTGTGGATGGTAATTATAGTATACATTATTACGACCCCCCTTCACTCCTCCGCACTCTTTTGGTGGTTAACTGCTTTTGATAACAAATGAATTAATGAAGCTTTACAGGACAGTCGAAGTGGATCAGCAAGTGTAGGAGAGAAAGAGCTGGAAATGGAGAGAATGACAGCGAGAGAGAGAAGTTGGCAGATTACGACTTAATGGTGGCAGAATAATGGTAATTTCGCCACACTCTCCTCTCTCTCGGAATGTGCTAATGGCTTCATTAAGACTTCCACAATCCAGCGGCCCACAGAGGACAATGTCACATCCATCTTTGTCACATCACAATAAAACCTGCTAAACACAACTGGTATCAGTCCAGGTGCTGAAGGAGGCAAGAAATGAACAGAGGAAAATCAATAGCGCAATATCAATGCGGGTAAAGCTGCGAACATGGAAGTCAAGCAGGCTCCCGCAAACAGAGAAAGTGCTGGATTGATCTCTAACAGGTATGTTGCTCACACTTTGGGTAATAACTCAATGCCACGATGGAGGAGGAACAGCACGCTGGGAAAAACAGCAACGTGCCATAAATCACCGGAGCCGGGCTCTATTGCCGTCAGCGGCGAATTGATGACGTTTTCCTCTGCCATCTAGATCATTCCTCTGTTGACTTCTGAAGCCCTGGCTTCCTGTATGCTGCTTTACGGGCCATTTTGGCATGAAGTCCCCGCGGTGCTTCTGTAACTAAAAGGTTTGATTTTCCAGGCGACTGGAGGACGTGAAAAGCCTGCAGGGTTTACGCGGATGCAGAAACGCTCAGCGAATTATCTAAACATGGAGTAAAAGAGTTAATGCAGCCCTAATGTTAACGCCTTTGCTGTTCCAACTCATTCAGTTAAACAAACTAGTTGTTAGAGTCTCAAAAGTCATGGAAAAGTCATGGAAAAGTCATGGAAATTTATTGGTAAAAATGTGTACGAACCCTGTATCTAGAAACAACAGCAAAACAACTGATCCACTCAGAAGCACTAACACTCCCTTATTCCTTTTGCAAGAGAAAATACAGGGCGATAATGAAGACAAACGTAACAGATGAAACCAAAGGGGGGCCGATTCATGTAAAACTGTGTATTGCACCAATACAAGTGTTACAGCAAACACATTCCTTGAGAAATGAGAAATTCAGAAATGAAAAAAAAACTAAAGCTTCTGCAGAAATAGCACCACCTGCTTTGATTGAATGATTCGTGCCGTGAAGGCTTCTGAGGTGTGAGGAAAACACTGCTATTATGGCTGTTATTATGCAACAGTCGACCATAACTCAGCTCCACGCAACAACGAGGGTGTCAGCACGTCAAACCTGTTCATTGCTGTTTATTTATGCATGAATATGCATTGCAATACTACGGCAGCATCTGACACTCTCCTACCTGAGAATGAAAACGCCTGGCACTCAAAGCCGTCACGCAGACAGAGAGGAACATTATGTTTGAAGCTCATGATGGAATAATACAGCGTTCTATAAACATTTTTTGTATAAGACGTGCCGTCTAATCTAAGTGGACTGAAGTAATAGAGTTATTTTGCCACATTCACAGTGATATGAAGAAGTGTGATGTGAAAGATTTTTATAAAAGATACAGACAGATGCAATCAATTACGTACAACAAATAGGCTGTGAAGCACTTTGAAGAATGATTGCTGGGGTGGCACACTGTTTTTTTTTTTTATGACTGAATGAAAGGTGAAAAAAAAATAGTAATAGAGTTATTTTGCCACATTCACAGTGATATGAAGAAGTGTGATGTGAAAGATTTTTATAAAAGATACAGACAGATGCAATCAATTACGTACAACAAATAGGCTGTGAAGCACTTTGAAGAATGATTGCTGGGGTGGCACACTGTTTTTTTTTTTTTATGACTGAATGAAAGGTGAAAAAAAAATGAAAAGATGCTCCTGAATGATTTTATTAGGTTTTTATGTTTTAAGACATAACACTAATATAAAAGACATTTATAAATGTATATCTAGTTTTACCAATGAATAAAATTAATAAGAATTATTATTATTATTATTATTATTATTATTATTTAGACAAAATAATATTTAACAAAGTAATTATTATAATAATTAATTAATCAATATTATGACAAAGCATATAACAATATAATTTAAAACAATAATAATAATAATAATAATAATAAATAGCAATAAATAACAACTAATATTATTATTATTATTATTATTATTATTTTATGTTAGAAAATGATATTGTTTTGGGAAATAAAATAATGAATAAAAAATGAATATTATATAAAAAAATATATTCAAATGGCATTTATATATTCCTATATATTTTGTCCAACCAGTCAGTCAGTCAGTCAGTCAGTCAGTCAATAAATAAATAAATAAATAAATTTGTAAGACACATTATATTTCTCTACCAAAAAAAAAAAATATTTAAGCAGATGCCTTTGAATAATAAGGCGTTTAAGGTCATGAGAAGCATTAATTCAGTCAAGTGTCTTTTTGACTGGTGGAGTCTACCTTCCCTTATCACCTTCAAAGCAAGATGTCCAGCTCAAGCTAGCATCAAATTGTAAACGCGCTGCTCTCCAGAACTTTCTCCCCTCCGGTGAGATCAGTCTCCATGCATCTGTGGCCCTTTTGTTACTCACGGCTCTTAACAGCTCTATGAGTTTCTCACAGGGAGATATTCTTCCATTTAAAGCATTTTGGCTTCAATTCATTTTCTTATCTCAGCTTTTCTCTCCTCCTCTGATAAAGATGTGTGTTCCTTTCCGATCTTTATCAAACAATAAAAGCCAGGGGGACTTTCAGAGCACTGGAGCAGCTAGAATGACAACACTCTTAGTAGTTTTTTCAGCCACTTTTAGCTCCATGTGAATGAGTCACGTTTAATGGGACAAATTAGCATGTGCTGTGAAAATAGGTGGACAGTTGGACGTGAATGACGGAGCTCCGTGTGATTGTGATATTTGGCAGGCGCGTCTGCTCTTTAGCGCTTCTGCAGCTCCCAATAAACAAGGTGAGATTCCAATTTTACACGCTGAAGCCAAACGCCGGCCGCTGTTTGCTCAGTCCTGACGCTTCAGAATGTGAACGTCAACACATAGTCATATCTGGACACCAACACACAAATACTCATGCCTCTCTCTCTCACAGAGACATCATGGCC
>NW_015641057.1:251536-265937 GCF_001515625.1 Sinocyclocheilus rhinocerous | reverse complement strand
CAACCAATCAACCAACCAATCAACCAACCAATCAACCAACCAACCAACCAACCAACCAACCAATCAACCAATCAATCTGTATTCTGTAACACTATAACAACTTAAAATATTTGTTATTTTAGTATAATTGAGATACTAGTTTTTGTTAATATTTTTGAATTAGATTTGTTTATTTAAAATGTCTGTATAGTTGTGATTAATTTTTATTTCAGTTTTCGCTTTAATTATGTTAGTACATCAAGCTAAACTAAATGAAAATGAGTTTGTTTTTATATTTTTATTTTATTTCAGTTAATAAATATATTTTTATTAAAAAATATTCATTCATTCATTCATTATTTTGTATGTTGTTTTTAAAAATGTCTGTGTAGTTTTTATTTATTTTATTTATTTATTTATTTTTTTCAGCTTTTGGTTTAGTTATGTTAGTACATTATTAGTTACGTTAGTACATTGTATTTATTTATTTATTCATTCATTCATTCATTGTTTGTTTTTGTTTGTTTGTAACAATTTTGTAATGGTTTTAGTTTTAATTTTAATTAACTATAACACATTTATATCCACATTGCACATTTTGCAGTTCATTTGCTGTAAACTGAACATTTTGTCATTATCCATCCACTCTGCATTGTCTGAAAACCATTTCACGTTCTTCCCAATAACACAAAAAGAGTTATAATCAAAATGTCAAAGTTGTTATTTTCCATACAATAAAAATTAATGCTCATAATTACTGTCATCAAGTTAAGTGGCAAAAAAAAAATTGAAGTATGTAATAGCAGACAGAAGTTGGAAGCCTAGCTCATATCAAATGAATCAAGGAAACAGATGCGTAAAAAAACAACAACAAATCATGTTGTTCCAGAATGCAGCAGTACAGCAGATTCTTGCATATGAATATGTCTGAGGAATCAGATTTTTGTGTATTTGGTGCTGTGCAGGAATATTTTCAAAATAATATTCAACCATCTTTGTCACGGTGCTTTGGCAAAATGCCCACACATAAAACAATGCTCCAAGAATAGATCATGCAAATGCAAAACTCACATATAAAGTTCAATATTCAGCACATAACTCTGTGAATCCTGACGAGTCATATACAGCTCTCCACGCTGCTTGACTGTCAGGAATTCAGCTTTGTTTCCTCCCAATATGCATGAACTCCAGCAATAAGCAATGCACGTGTCTCTCGCTTTCTGAAACAAGAAACATCTGAATATTGTTCAATCGAGACATTCATTAATATTAGGGCTCTAAAAAGGATGTGCAATTTTCTTCGGCTTACACCAAGCGAACAGCAAAAGGTCAGTCTAAAAGACAAACTGATTCATCTCTCAGAAAGAAATGAGATTGAAAAAAGCCCTCTGCAGATGCCTGCGTGGCTGTATTGAATCATCATATTTGTCATAGAGTGCTTTCAGTGGAAGCAGTGACCTTTGAGGTAGTGGAGTAAATTGCTTCGTGGCATAAAGGTAAGCTGGAAGCTTGAAGCATGAAGCTTGATTAACCTGAAGATCTTTAGACGGAATCCAGCCAATCAGACGGCAACGGAAGTCTGCCGACAAATAAGAAAGGCATTCATTACGGATCTGCCGTCGCTGTTTCATTGCACACCTATCTGTTTGCTTGATTCATTTGATGTGAGCAGGGAAACTTTGATGTCTCTTATTAAATACTGAAAGCAGTCCAGAAGAAGTCGTGTCCAACATCCATGACCAGCAGCCCATTTCTGTTATAGCTTTGATGGCATATGACAAAATTTAATTTAATTTAATTTAATTTTATATTATTTTATTTTATTTTATTAATTTTATTTTATTTTTTTGTATTATTTTTTTTTATTTTTGTAAAGAAATTAATACTTTTACTCAGCAAGGACCCATTAAATTGATCAAAATTGACAGTAAAGAAATTAAAATGTTAAGATAAAACTTTTTTTTTTTTTTTTAATAAATGCTGTTGGTTTGAATTCATTAAAGAATCACAAAAAAAAAAAACAATTATATATATATATATAGCAGCACTGTTTTCAACGCTGATAATAATCAGAAATATTTCTTGAGCAGCAAATCAGCATATTAGAATTCTTGTCACATGATTTCTGAATGAGTAATGATCTTGAAAATGTAGCTTTGATCACAGGAATAAATTACATTTTACAATACATCCACATAGAAAAAAATGTCATTTTTAAATCGAAATAATCATATAATCTTTTAAATATCTAAAAACATGTATGATTTATATATTTGAATTGCATATCAAATTGCCATTTGCTTGGATTGCAGTTTTAACAAACCAATAAACGTAATTAAAGAAAAAAAAAATAATAAAACAATAATTGTTTTCACAAATTCGAACATGCTTTATTTATGTATGACTGACAAATATGCAACAAATTAAGTTTGTTAGTTAAAGTAAAAAATTCAAATGGATTGATATTTTATATGCAATTCAAATACGTTTACTTTGAATTTAGGTCTAAATATTTTTTGAGTAATTTGTCCAAATAAATTATTATTTTTAAATACCAAATCCATCACTTTGGCTGTAGAAAGTCCTTGATTGCTAGTCAAAAATGCACTCAAGTATCATAAAAGTCCACCACTCACACATTTACCAGCCACTTTTTAAATAGTTATATTAATCAACCACTATTTATGTAACCTTGCTTTGTTAATCAACGACTAAATTAGTCTTTGGCATACAGCCTTGGCCAAAATCATATTCCGTTCATGTTTTGTTTGCTTTTTTATGCACCATTGATGTTTGAGTCAAAACAGTCTTGGCACGTATATTGATGCTGTCTAAACGAAACGGACAAGGCTAATTGAAGCAGATATTTAAGCATTTGAATTCACAGGGCCATTAGCACAGTCCTTACTGGGTCTTTTGTAATTAGTGCTCAGCTAATAACTTCTCTAGAGCCGGACAGCCATCCAGAGACACGGCTGAGAGACCTTAAGAAGAGCCGTGCTGGAGGAGGTTCCTCTTTCAGCATCGCTCCTCGAGCCATTTCAACTGTTCTGTGTTACGCTGACTGGCATTGAGATGCAGGATCACTGTGAATCAAGGTAATCAGGTAAAGTAGCACCTGCTGGTTCATCTGTGCAGTCTGTTTAGTTAGAAATGGGTTATTTGATACTGATTTCAACTGGATGAACACTGACTTGTTATCACCCAGAACACCCAAGCAATGGCATAGCCTATGGCTAACAACAATCAGAAAACAGGAAAAAAAAATACCTCTCAGAACAATCTAAAAATAATCTAAAATAATAATAATAATAATAATAATAAAATTGAAAAATACATATTCATCAATTTAAGCTTATTCCTATAGCCTTGGTCATGTCAGCAGAAAAGTAATTTCAGAAGTGAACATATCTATTATTATTATTATTATTATTATTTTATTGTAATGAAATAATTTTTAGGGCTGCACAACTTGGGGGGAGAATTTGAATTGCGAAATTTTTTTATTTATTTTGTTATTATTTTGTTTAATTTTTTTTATTTTTTTATTTATTTATTTATTTATTTTAATTAAGGTCCAGTTTTGCTGTGCTTGTTTTCAGAGCTGACCAAATATTTTGTGATTATAGATCTATGTGTTATGTTAAAATAATAATAATAATAATAATAATAATAATAATAATAAACAATATATATATATATAGTGTACAACTGTACAACTGTAAAAATACAACTGTAAAATTTAAATACTAATGTTAATGTTGTCTTAATTTCTTACTTTTCAAATAACAAACCACTTGGCTTTTATTCTGGCAGAACACTGCCTGGAGCATATATTAATTTTAATTAAACCGCAGTCTTTGGGATTTGATAATCGTACTAAGCCATATATATCATAGGTTTATTTTGATTATCTGCAGCCCTAAATTTAATAATGATAATGAATAGTTATCAACAATTATTTATTATTTATTTTCTTCAGATGTAAAAAAAAAAAAAAAAAAGTAAATTGGCTTAGACTGGTTTGCCGTCTTCATCTCCTTTGAACGAAAATAAATAAATAAAATAAAATAAAATAAAATACATATATATATATACTGCGTTGAAAGTCATATTTGTGTCCATAGATCTTTAGCCATTGAACTACTCAAATCCGCAGTTCTACTGACCGCCGTCCCTTCAGAGGAACTTGTTAACTGCGTGCCGGACCCGAGGGCAGAAGGGTGGCAACCCGTCACCTTTTGTCTCTCCCATACAACCTGACCGGCGTGCCAACCTTGCTGCTTTATCATGCCACAGCATTTGGCTTTCTTTTTGCAGGTGGCAAAATGAGATCGCGGGCACTGTGCTTGGCAGCCTGCTCTCACAAACAGCATGCCAACTGCCGAGCCTCCTCGCTTGTGCGGCGACTGCAGAGATGTGCCGGGCACAGCCTGGCTTGGCTGCCTTTTCAAGCCGGGCACAAATGAGATTGGCACGGAGCGCGGCTCCTCGAGCGAGCCGTGTGATATATAGTCCCCAGCTGTGGTCAAGGTGGAAGCGGGAAGGCGAGGGAAGCTGGGTAGATCTGTGCCACGACCACGGAGAATGTTCAATCCCTGTGACTAAACAGCATGGGACCAAAGAGAAACAGCACACAATGTGCCACAAAGTGGACACGACACACACACACACACACACACACACACAGACAATAAACCAAGAGAAAGTGTTGTTTCACAGCATAACAGAACATTTTGTTTGTCACACTATAAGTGCGCTACTTTCTGAACTTCACTAAATAAATGCTTAATTATGGAAAAGAGAACTTGGTTTGGCAATATGCATTTTCTTTTTGTTTGCTACCATTTATTTTCTCATAGTTTGTATTGCATTTCACTGGTTTTGAGCATTAATATATATATATATATATATATGTGCGTGTGTGTGTGTATGTGTGTGTGTGTGTGTGTGTGTGTGTGCTACAAATCGATCTTAAGTGGGCTATCAAACAAATATGATACATTTATTCGTAATTCTGCAAAGTAAAACTGTCAGAAAGATTTTTTCGGTGTTTATCTTGCAGGTATTGATATATTTCAATATTTCTGCTTAGAGTTTGTTATAAAACCCTAATATTATTTACTGAATTTCTGTAATTTTCCCTTTCAGACTGTGTTTTGTAGTTTCAGTCTTATGTGCGCTTTTTATTTATTTATTTATTTATTTGTTTATTTCCTTTCAATTTTCACTGACAGACTTCTAAGCGCATCCCAATTTGCATACTTATGCACTATATTCTATGCCATCGTGTAGTATAAATATTGTGTGCAGTGTGTTCACACTGGAAATTTTAAAAATAAGTAGTGCACTTTAGATGATGCACTGAAAAAAACTCACATAAAATTGATACAACAGTGTATAGTAAAAGTGCAGTGCATACACTTAGAATGTAGACTGATGATGCCAAAGCAATATTCACATGGTTGCTGACTGGTCTTCTTTATTACATATTTTTGCATTCTAAATTGTGATTGGTCTCATCTTACTTGTATATGCTTACACAGCAAATACTTTGTTGTGCATGTTTATTCACATGCAAAATAAGTTGTGACAATGACAAAGCAGCTATGATGTGAAATTTTATTTATGCATGCATAATCAAAGTCTACAACCTAAATATACCAAAAAAAACAAAAAAACATTTTGCTTCAATTCCTGAAGGAAATTAGAATCTAGTTTAAGTTTCAGATCAAATCAGCTCAAATGAAAATATACACTTTGTTCAATGTGAATAGCTGGTAAAAATACATACATACATACAGTAAATAAATATTATATACACTGAACAAAATTATAAACGCAAATTGACATGTCAAAGTCTAGACCCTGAATATAAGACGACCGTGTTTTTTCAGATGTATTTCCAAGAAAAAAATATCGTCTTATATTCGGGACAATACGGTATATATGGTCTTCTGAGTATTGATACTAACAATGCAAAAGTACTGCCTGTGTTTTCCATACACTAAACAAATGATCAGAGTAAGAAATTCGGTTAACTTCTCATTCGGCTTTGCACATTTTAACACCAGGATATAAAAATGAGTTATTGGGACAGAAAAAAAGGGCAAGTAACAGGAAAAAAAGGCACAACTGAGTCATTGAATAATCCCTTCTGGTCCTGCTCTCAGGGCGGCCATAAAGTCCCGCCAAATGAAAAGAAAGTCACAATAAATGACTGCACCTAATTACGAGGTCTTCTATTACCACTAAAGGCGCAAACCTATAAAATATAGGCATATAAAGTCTAATTAACCATAGCTCCGGTTCTCTAATCCAAACGCATTGGTTATGACAAATACTTAACTCACACTCTCATAATACAAAATGATTTACCAAACGAAAAGCTGCACCACCCACAGAGCGAGAGGAGCAATTACTTTCGCAAAATAATCGAAAAACACACTTCAAAGCCATTTGAGTCTGTTAAAGTGAAGAGCCAACATAATTGTGGCAGCCATTCATGTCACGGCTGTGTCAGCACGGAAAAGCATGTCCCAATCCCCACCGCCTCAGTGCCTCCCGTGCTTAACCTTTGTCTACAAATAAGACACTGCTCTCCATTGAGCTCATTTTGCACCTCACTGAATATTGCACCACCTAATCTGACTTGATTACATCCAACTCATGTCGAAGCCCAAACCAACATACGGGAGATCAGATTCAAATCAATATGATTGCTGAAGTACAGCCCTGGGCTATCAGATAAGCATGGCAAGTACACAAAGACAATGAATTATGAGTGCATTATTATTGTACGCTTGCTTCTGAAACGTTGATGTATCGCTACACAACACAGAACGATCATTCATTTAAGTATGTAGCCAAATCTACATTTCAAATGCAATTTTGGTTGGTCGACGGGATAGTAGTAAAAATAGCAATACTGCCTTTAAAACCCAGACCAAGCAAACTTATCACACAAAAATGGCTTTTTAAATACCCTCATAAATATTCACAGACTTAATGGGTAGCTCAGGGTTATGAATGTGGCAACAACAGACAAAATTGCCACCACCGCAGAAGTAATAAGCAACTAGCCCGTAGCTGTTCCTGAGAGAGAATAGTTTTAATATCAGCACAGCGCATAGAAAAATAACCTTTAACCTTAATTTTCGCTATATATGTTTGTAGTGTCTATATGGAAAATAAAGACAATGTGTTTTTCAGACAACAGATGGTTTAAGTCAACAAGCCAACGTGCCATCACTGAAGGGTATTCAAAAAAGGATTCATATTTTATACAGCAAGTCCCTAGACAAAATACTGACATGTTATAACACTTGAGAGTCGGTCTGATGGATGATTATATTCTTCTCGTTTAAAATTTTCAAGCGAGAGAGAGATGTAACCAAAAATGTGTGCTAGTCCTTTTTAAACACAATTGAATGACTGCAATTATAATTTTCCTTTAAAGATAAATAAATTAGTGGCAAAATCATATGTTCAAGAATATGTGGCCACTTAAAACCGTATTCTCCAAATCACATTTCTGCTTATAACAGCTCAACAATGTTCTGTCATGTGCAGGACGGTGAGGATAAAAACAAAAGAAAGGGGATAAAAGGTTTTAAAAATGTGAAGCAACTAAGACTCAGCTCAACAAAGAAAAAAAAATGTGTGTCATCCAGGAAAGGGTATTCAAAAAAGGATTCATATTTTATACAGCAAGTCCCTAGACAAAATACTGACATGTTATAACACTTGAGAGTCGGTCTGATGGATGATTATATTCTTCTCGTTTAAAATTTTCAAGCGAGAGAGAGATGTAACCAAAAATGTGTGCTAGTCCTTTTTAAACACAATTGAATGACTGCAATTATAATTTTCCTTTAAAGATAAATAAATTAGTGGCAAAATCATATGTTCAAGAATATGTGGCCACTTAAAACCGTATTCTCCAAATCACATTTCTGCTTATAACAGCTCAACAATGTTCTGTCATACGCAGGACGGTGAGGATAAAAACAAAAGAAAGGGGATAAAATGTTTTAAAAATGTGAAGCAACTAAGACTCAGCTCAACAAAGAAAAAAAAAATGTGTGTCATCCAGGACAATAGCAGCTAACCAAACCAACGTATTCATGTTCATGTGAATTTGTCAATATAGGCCAAATGATAAATGCTCAGATATTTGGAAACGTTTCACTGTTATTGTTCATTTTCTCTGCTACGTTGATTTTGTATGGATTCATATCTGCACTCCATGGGTTCCTGTGCTCTGCCACATGGTGGGGATGTGGAGAGTGTTAAAAATCAGCCAATATTTAAGGCAGAGAATTATGCTGAAATCATATTGTAGTGGAGGATATAAAAAAGTACATAAAAAAAAAAAATAACACATAACCCTAACCAGCAGGGGGCGCAATCGCTGAATGCCCACATTAACAATGACGATTAAATAAGGTAAACTAATGTGAAAAATATGTATGTTTGCATGATAAAGTGATGGATAAAGACAAACAAATCTAACTGGCAATTAGTAGTAGAGGTTTAAAACAAAACATACACTTTTGCACTAAAAAATGCATATTGAAAATGTCTGAGAATTTTATAAGGGATTGTTTTATAAATGCAAACATCTCCAAATCCTACACAATACATAACTGTGTCCATGTCCATTTAATAAACTGCAGCACTTAAACCACGAATCAACTGAATTTTAGATGATGCATCACAATATATGTGACTAATATCTAATTACATGTTAATTAGATTTATATTACTCATTAATTACAATGTAATTGCCCAAACATGAAGACTAATATAAAGTGTCACTGGCTGACTCATATAGGACTTTTGATTCATAATAATCTAATCAAACAATAATCTACAATCAGATACATTCAGTTTAAAGTAGCAGGAAGAAGTGGCACAAGCTGCTCTTTGTTTCTTTTACGTAGTTTCAACCTAAATTCAATTCATCAACACGCAATTCATCAAAATTAAAGTTTGTCCCAATCATATTTTACAAATGCATCTATATAAACAGAAGAGCAGTCACATCACCGGAGACAGCAGAAGTCAGCACTACGAACCCTAGCGAGCTGCCTACAAGACAGCATTTCTGGACATCATAGCTTTGCGAATGCGCGTTCGGAACGCGTCTACGATGCCCCAAAACGCTGTGAAGGTAGGTCGCTCACT
Organism: Sinocyclocheilus rhinocerous; assembly: GCF_001515625.1. Taxonomy (NCBI): domain Eukaryota; kingdom Metazoa; phylum Chordata; class Actinopteri; order Cypriniformes; family Cyprinidae; genus Sinocyclocheilus; species Sinocyclocheilus rhinocerous. The sequence goes on along the minus strand of NW_015641057.1, from coordinate 256,769 downwards.
GGGGTTTGAGACACAGCCGCTATCATGCGTCATAATGGGTTTCACTCGTATTTCGGAATGTGACCACGTCAGATCGGAGCGCATGACAAAGACATTTAATTCAGTAAAATGAATGCACATAAACACATAAAGCCCGCAGACGTACCACTGTTGCTCCAGCTCCCAGTCCCTGAAGAAGTCAAACTCGAATAGGTCCATGGTCGGTGTGTTTCAGTGAGGTGCCGGTGGCCGCATATGCAGGAACGGTGTCTGTCTCCCTCACTGACGCGCGGCGCAGCTCGCACTGCCGCTGCCTCTCTCCGCTCAGCGACACGCAGCCCTGCAGAAGGCGGAGTCAGGGCTCGCTGGAGGCGGTCACACGTTCTGTAAAGACCGGCGCCGCACTTTGAACCAGAGCAGCTCCACCTGTGTCCAGCACACATCACCTGTGAACACACAGTCGAGAGGCTTTAATAATGCAATTTAAAACCAATTCATTCAACAAAATTGTTTTAGCAACCTTTTTATTATTATTATTATTATTATTATTATTATTTAGCCAGTCAAAACAGAATTAACTGTATTTTTTTCTTGTGTTGTCCAGTAGTTATAAAATATACAGGTTGTTCTGAGCCAGGTGTATTCTTTGTTCTTAATACAAAAAAAGGTTATATATGTGTAATGTAACATTAAGTAAGAATAACATTAATGAATCAATTCAATTTAATACTATGCATAAAACATTGTTAACCAAAATGTAATGTGATTAATGTAGTAATATTGAAATAAACATTTCAAAAAACAAACAAACAAATATAAATAAAAGTGCATGAAAACTTAATTAATAAATAAATAAATAGGCCTATGCATTGCTTTGACGCGACTAGAGCAGGATCAGGGTAGGTGTTATATAGTGTGTGTAATAGCATTCAGGTGAGCGTGTAATTGGTTTCAGGTGTGAGTGTAATCAGTGCAATGGAACATGGGAAATGTAGTCCAGGGTGATGTGTAACAGTCTGTGTGGTGCGAGAGTCAATATCATGGAAGGGCGACCTCTGGTGGCAAGTGGATGGAAATTCATGGATCGGATTCGTGACAGACCGTTTTATTTTTTAATTGTAATAACCTTTTATTATTTTTCTGTTAATAAGTAAAATTATAAATAAAGAAACAATTATTGAATAATGGCTGAATTATTCAACCTAATGACATTTAGAGTGTACAGATGTCTTCAAAATTAAGGAATCAGGCCCAGGCCCACATTAATGTTGTCTGAATAATTTACATGTGCTATTTTTTTATTATTCCTAATATGCAAAATTATACAGTAATATGACACTAATAATAATAATAATGATGATGATGATGATGATAATTATGATTATATGAATATTATATATGCATATTAATTTAGAATCATTTATAATTAATGAATCCTCAAACTGGGTAAAATTATAAGTAACTTTCATTGTCAACCTAAAGTTTGTCTATATAAATTATCCAGCATACTGGCCTTATTTTATGTATATAAAGTTATATAAAGGTATATAAAGTTCACAGTGCTTCTAAGAAATAACCAATAACCAACCAGATTATAAAAGTTTGGATTTTTTTTTTTTTTTTTGTCAGTATAATGTCATATCAGCATTTTATTCAAACACTGATGTCTGTTGATTGTTGAACTTCCAACAAATCAAGTTTATTGCAGCTGTAACCAGAGAACTGGAGTTGCAGCAGTAAGCATGTGCACCTCTGAAGGCCGCAGTATAAGAGAAATGTGAGCACAGCCGCTTGGCAAATATACATATCATATCCCTGATAACACAATAGAAACATTACACAGAAGAATATGCTGTCAGAAATATGCCTCTTTGCATTGTTCCTTCATACAAATGTTCAGCTCGAGTAATAAAGCGCATGTTTTCCCGAAAACAAGCCACGAGACAGACCCACATATGTTTGTTGTTGACATTGTGATGATTTGGCGAGAGCCATATGGTGATCATGTTCCATGTGATCACTGCCACAACAAATTTCACTTTTTGCATACTTTGCCCGGGGATGCCCTCTCGAAATTCATCGCAGAGCCTTCGAACTGATATTAATCTTACCTTGAAATAACACAGTGGGAGAGGAGAAATAAATTTCTGAGGCAGAATGGCTTTCCGGATGTTATACGAATGAATGCTTTGCTGATGGATTTCACAATGGTCAGGCAGCACAGAGAAGATGCCACTGTGTCTAACAATAGCTCACACTGATACAATACAGTTTATGCCCTTACCATCCGCTCTTTACTAGCAGTGCCATAAAAGTGGAAAAGAGGAGTCAGGCTAGCTCTCCCCTTTGCTCATTGTAAATAAAAATCATATTTATTTTGTGTCAAAAAGCTGAGTAAACCTGATGGTGCATTCAGCCTCTATTTTTGTCAATAATTTACTTAAATAAATTCCAACAAGCTATTGAAAATCCCTTTATGAGGTCGTCTCTTCTGAACTCAGTAACATTTTCATATTAACTTGCATATAAGAGATCCTCAGAGTAACAACTCTGAAGTGCAATAGGGCAGTTTGAGAGGCTATTTCAGAATCTAGGCTACTGTGTGAGCGAACAGGTTGAAGCTTTTCAGGTGAAATGGTGCTTTTGAGCAAGAACGGATTACGGGTCTGTGAAGCCCCCGGGCACTGGCTCTCTTTGGAGACTCCCTCATCACAATTGTGAGATGAAATGTCCAAATAACAGGAAACTATATTGAAAAAAAAGGACTAAAGTCATAGTTATATCGATATAAAGCCGCAAAGTTGCAGCTATGAGAATGAACACGCTATAGTATTGCTGCAAAAGAGACAACAATGTGCCAGGACTGGTGTACTATATTAAAGCTCCAACAAGGTGTTTAGAGAGCAAAGCCAGTGCTGAGAAACAATTCACATTTCTCATTTCTCTATATCATATATCTGTATTTCTATAATCTATATCTGTGTTTTGTATTCGCAGTGGTTTGTTTCTAGGTTCCTAAAAGTCTGAAGTCAAGTCAATACACTTCTTTTGATTTTGAGAGTTTTAAAAGGCTTCTGTGGAAGCAAGCTTGTTGTATATCACCAGTGAGGTAATGGACTGATACCATTCACCAAATAAATAAAGTCAGCATGGAGAATTTTATTATCTATGCTGTATTATTTGTTTTCCATACAGCATACATTTTGCATAGATGTTTTATGACCATAAAATGAAATTTAAGTGATACAATCTTTCATATCTTTAATACAATTTTCATTACTATGCCATTGAAAAGTTTGGGATTGATTGATTGATTTATTTGTGTTTTTGAAATAAGTCTCTTAGACTAACCAATGCTACAGTAAAAACAGTAATATTGTGAAATATTATTACAATTTACATTAACTTTTTTTTTTTTTAAATATGTTGTAGCATTTAAAATGTGATTAATTTCTGTAATGCAAAGCTGACTTGTTTATTAAAAACAGTTGTGGGCACCATGATACATTTTTTAACAGATTCTTTGATGAATGGAAAGTTGGAAAGATAAACGAAAAAAAAAAAAGCAATGGATGAATGTTAGAAAAAAAAAACATTTATTTGAAAGAGAAATTTTTCATAACAACATAAATTGTCAAGTTACTTTTACTTTACTGTCAATTTAACGCATCCTTGCTTAATAAAAGTATTAATTTATTTCTTTACAAAAGAAAAAATAAACAATTGAATTGAAAACAAATGAAAAAAAAGAGAAAAAAAGAAAGAAAAATATTCTACATATTGACATATTGTCTGTCAAGTACTTAATTGACATGAAGTTACTTGGATTTACAGTACTAGAATACATCCCAGATAGCAAGAACGTTTGGGCCAAATGTGGCTGATAGCTGTCACATTTGGCCTAGGTATGGCATGGCTGAACACATATGGGCCAAACTTTAACCGTATATGTTTTGCCATGGATTTAGAATTGGAGGGAATTTTATTTTGGATGACCATTTTTTTGAGGTATATGGCCCAGATGATAGCACACAACTGAGAGCCATATGTGGCTTGGCTATGGCACACCATGCAATATGTTAACTTGTGGTTAACATTTGGCTTTTATTTGGAAAAACACATATAAATTGCTGGCAGGTAAGTGGCAGTCCACATCTCAGCCCATTCAACAATGCTATTGGTTGCTTTGTGTCTTCCCTTATTCCTATTGGTGGATTACTGAAATTTTGAAAATATATCCGTTATTTCCCGCTCTGCTTCCTCTTTCAATCGAAAAGAAGAAGAACTAATTATGATATACTAATGTTCTTTTTTCTTTTCTTTTTCCTGACAGAATGAGTGAGAGACTGGTGAGACTTACTAAAAGTATCAACTTCTTTTATGTTCTGTATTGTAATTCTGTTATTAAAATTCTACTATAAACATTTTTTTAAAAATGAGTGTGAATCCATTTTTGTGTTTAAGATTTACTGTGTAATGGGTATTTTAAATAAAAAAAATAGGTGTGGTGTAAATATGGTTAAATAATGGCATTTGGTTTATCAGCCACATGTGGGCCACATAAGGGCCTTCAGCCCTTTACAGAACTCAGCCATATAAGAATACCATATAAGGTCCATATATCAGCCACATCTGTTTTTATTATTTGGCTCACTCTGGGTTGGGTTATGGCACTGTTTAGGTTCAGTTCTGGCTAAAAATATGTGGACCAGTTTTGGGCCGGCGAACACAAACTAATCTGGGCCACACTTTAGCTGTTGATATGGGCCAGATCCGCGCCAAAGGAAATTTGCTGACTGGGATGTGCGTGTGTGCGGGACGTCACCCATTTAACAATTTCATGTTTTCATAGTTTCTGCATTTTCAGTCCCCTCTAAAGACTTGTTCATGAATATCATGAATATCGCGCGCGATTATCGCCGACGTTTAACGCCTCGTGACTAAACAAAGGGCGCCAATGTGAGTGCACACCGACGTGCAAAACGCGAGGCGTAAAACCGTCATTTTTTTAAAAGTTAATTTGCACGTTCACTCGGCTCATCGCCTGCGAAAATCGCTTGGGTATGAACACAAAAGGCGCATCGAAAAAAGTCGGCAATAAGCGCGTGCGATAACCGTCCCGGTGTGTACGAGGCTTCATCGGGACGATTATCGCGCGCGCTTATCGCCGACGTTTTTCGAGGCGTCTTTTGTGTGAATGTGCAAATTCACTCCCTGACATTAGATGGCGCTTAATGAAAAACAGAAATACCCC
>NW_015641057.1:249575-251364 GCF_001515625.1 Sinocyclocheilus rhinocerous | reverse complement strand
TGTGCTCGGCAAGACCGTTTTGTGCTTGAGCGCCACCAAGTCGTGTTTTAGTGTAACTTCAGCAGCTCCAGGCACATGAACAAAAGCGCCAATCTCATTGGTCGGCCAGTTTTTAACGCGGCGCGTCAAACCGAAAAAACAAACCCGAGGCGTTTTTTAAAAAAAATTCACTTTTACGCCTTGCGTTTTGCGCGTCGGTATGCACACTCACATTGGCGCCCTTTGTTTAGTCACGAGGTGTTAAACGTCGGCGATAATCGCGCGCGATATTCGTCCCGGTGTGAACACGCCTTTAACACTGCTAAATAACTGGCCAAAAAAACATTTAAAAAATATTTGAAAATGGTGTCGTTTTCTGAACATAATGTCACTCTGTAACACTTGCAGATCAGAATCATTTAAATTAATTGTGTGTCAGCCTAATGAATTTTATCGCCACTCATCAAATGCTCAAGAGATGAGGAAATACTACAAAACCACTGCACTGTTTCTTGAACAAACAGTTTGCTAATGATGAGTAATTTGTTCCTTCTCAAGCATCACAGCTCATCTTTAGTGTGGAAAAGACTTTCAGGCTTAAAAAGCACACAGTATCTGTTTTATTACAGTTCAGTGAGAAATGCTGCTTGCAATTGTTTATGAAAGAAACAGGCTTTTGTCCACTCATGTGAACATCGCACCCGGTCGGGCCACATCACAACTGTTAAAACGGTGAAAATAGCCTCTGGCAGCTGGCATGATAAATGACTCGAGAAATACTTCATCATAACAGCCAAGGCCACACGACTGGCACCTCATCCCGTTTAATCTCATTGAGATGAATAAGAGAGTCATTACAGCTGTGCTGATACGGTCTAAATGGGATCGCCTCCTAATTATAACACTGTAATTTTTGAGTTAATTATCTCCTGCCTACTGTCCAATTCAAACTTTCTACTGTAGTCGTCCTACAGTTCGGTCATTCCTTTTATTTGCAAGTCCTCCATCATATATGTCTTAATGAATTAGATTTTTTTTTTCATTTTCAATGACTTCATTATATATATATATATAAGAAGTTATTGAAAATGAAAAAAAAATTACAAATAAATATGTTAGAAATAATATATATATTATTTCTAATAATATACACGTTACAATTAATAAAAGTTTAAGTGCCCAGACCTGAAAAAAAGCATATCAAAGTTCAATTCAATTCAATTCATGTTTATTTGTATAGCAAGCTGCTGTACAATATATGTTTCTACAATATATTTAGTAGTAGTTTATCAGTGGTGACTGTCAGTTTATGTACATATGGCAGAAATGTACGGAAAAAATCAATTAAAGACGTAATCAAACGGACTATGAACACTATTAACAGCAATTATTATATGATGCAATCAAACTTAAAAAATGTGGTAGTTCTGTATGTTGTTTCAGGGTTGGCATCATCTGAGGTCCTCTGAGGGGTTGGCATCATCTCTTCTCAGGTGTTCTGGATCCAGACTGAAGCTTGTGTAAATCCTAGTTACCACACGGGATGTCAATCCCAGCAGAAACAGAGAAACAAATAAAGACATAATTAGCGTAGCCGCTGTTCCAACCAAGCAAAATTGATAAGTGGGTAGAACAAAAGTCATCATAGCAGTTATTTGAGAATTGGCAAAGCATGCTATACGCTTAAATAAAACATGAGCATATTCATTTTTTACAAGGTTACAGAGCTCAGAAGGGTGCTACATAACAGGAATTATCAGTTTACCATGTGTTTTCAGGGTTTGAATTCACACATGCATGCATAAAGAGG
>NW_015641057.1:241122-249528 GCF_001515625.1 Sinocyclocheilus rhinocerous | reverse complement strand
AGAGGGCCCCCCTTTTTTTTTTTTTTTTTTACATTTATTATCAGATTTAACAAGAATATATCAAACAAAAGGTCAAACCACAGCATTATATATATGATATATAGCTTTAAGTCAAAAATACATGCACAAACAAATGCATACACTTTCATTGCATTTATAAAATAATTTAGTAGACCCTAACTTGAAAGTACTTTGGGAACTATGATTATGCAACAGCTGATTCTGAGAACTGTACTGAGGTGCATCCAAAGAACAGCTGCTCCACACTCAGGGTTTTCTCACTCTGGTGAAAAGGTGAAATATGCGAGCTTATTTCAATTCAGTGGTGCACAGTACAAAAACACACTTTTTGGAAGAACAACAATATTTGCCTTTGTAATTATTCACTTAAAGGAAAAGGGGATAGGGGATAGATTTCAGATTTTTTTCACCAGAATTTGGACTGGCTTTATGTACCTGGTTTTGGAACTCTTTCACTGACATCTTCAGCACAAATTGTCTAAAATGTGGGTCTATTACTCACATAAAGCTACTGTATGACTTTAAAAGACTTGGAATGTATCACGTGAGTCTTATTGTCTACTTTCTTGGTGCTTTTGACAACCCCTGCAATGCAAGCCTTCATTATGAGGAAAAGAGCAGCATGAACCTTTTTCAAAACATCCTGTGCATTTAAAAGAACAAAGCAAGTATGGGTTTGGAACCTGTGAGGGTGAATTAATGACAGAATTATAATTTTTGGGAGAACTATTCCTTTCCGAACTGCAGTTTTAGGGCATGAACAAAAGGCACAACAGCTCTGAAGTCAGTCGGACACATTTATTTGATGACTTCCCCTGTAACAATAACCAGGACACTTAACACGGTTCTCCTATGAGTTCATTGATAATTGGCAGGCGCACTGGCAGCAGGGCACTGCCACATCAACAGCTGGACAGCACTCCTGTCTGCTGACTGACAGATGTTAATTTGCCCCCTTTGTAAACTGCTGCTACACTCAGTCTGGAACCATTTATCTTTTTCCCTTTCTCTCTCAAATGATATGATAATAGATTTAATCAAAAATCCAGAATCAGTCAGCAGAGTCAGGTGAATCGCCTTGATATCGGTCTATCCCTTGGAGTGTCAAAAGTCTAGATGAGTCTACTGATTTGACTCATTCACCAGTTGTTCAAACCTTAATGGTCAAGGATCATGTCTTTCTAACAAATTTAAGAGATTCACAAACATTTTTGGTTATTTCGCATGTAGATTATGTGAAAACGTAACTAGTAATACGCAGCAAATTAGGAGTTCATTATGTTCTACAGTACGTTGTAGTTAATAGTTAGGTAATAGTTATTCCCTTATCTGGATACTGTTTTATTATTTGGAAATAAACGCCTCTCCGAGGCCTGACGCCACACCCACTGTGTCGTTTGCTCCTCCCGTGACAATGGTTACACTTTTATGTCGACATTCTATTAACTTTAAGTAACTTTGCAATTACATGTCAATTAACTCTCGTTAATTTGCAACTAGATGTCAACCAACTTTCATTAGAGTATTAGTAGACTGGCTTGGGCTAGGGTTAGAAGATCAAGCTGAAGTACCTGATAACCATCAAAATTAAGTGTTAGCAGATATTAAGCATAAGTCTAGTAAGTCTACTAATTCTCTAATGACTGGTAGTTGACATGTAGTTGCAAAATTACTTATAGTACACTGTCTGGACTATCAAAATATAGTGTTACCGGAAATATTTTATCATCCAAAAAAATGACATCAGTTTTTAGATTATATAATTTCAAAATGTAATTTCCTGGCTAATCCATCCTTTTGTTTTATATATTCATGAATCTTTCATGGTTTGCATGGCGCTATTGTTCTCTTCGAAAACTAAAGGAGTTTGAATGAGTTCTTGAGTCATTTTCATTTATATTCCCTGTAGATTCTGCATATCTCCTGTTTCTTTCTCATGCTCTTAGACAGCAGCCATCCAGAACATTTGAACAGTGGGGGGGGGAAAAAAAAGGAAAAAGAAGTGAGAAAACGGGGGAGGCGGTGTGCTATAATGCAGTGCACAAAACCAAAATGCCTGTGGCTAATTTCAGCAGTAAAATCTCTTTGGCACTGATAGGTTTCTCAATACTGCTTTTGTGCTTTCAAAGCTTCAATTGATCTGGAAAAAAGGAGAGAGGGTGTTTTTCGCTAATTGCAAAAGTGTCAAAGAAGAAAATCTCTGATGTGAATAAACAAAGCGGCATGAAATGCAAATTAACATTATTGTAAAGTCATCACTCTTTTATGATCAATCTAAAATCCGATTCAAAGTTTAAAGAACCAACAATGTCATATCAACGGCACATGCAATAATTAATTACAGTATTAGTGTAAATATTGGGAAAATGTGTCATTAAAACTACGATTTTCACATTATCTGAAGTAAATTTCAGTGGTGCTTGTGCCAAGATTGCTTTATGATTACTATGGTGTGGATAGCAGGCTGATGCCACTCCACAAAAAAATGTGCATCTGTGTGCAGATACATAAGTATTTTTTTCATACATGCAACTACTTATTCCATGCATTATTATGTTCTGGGCTCAATGAAGATTAAGTTTATTCAATTTATAAAGCACATTTAAAACTACTACTACTACTACTTACTACAAAATTAATTTAATAAGAAAACATTTGGGCTACAGTGAGGCACTTACAATGGAACTTTTCTGTGTAAAGCTATTTCCAATTTTGTTGTAATAACAACATAAAGACAACATAATTCACAAATTCAATGCTGTACCAGGTGAGCTATAGAGTGTCACGCCCATGGACTGTCCGTTGGTTTGCTTTGTTTTGCTTCCCATGTGCTCCGTGACCTAGTTTTCCCTCATGTGTGACTGTGCCCATATTTGGTTGTTTTCCTGTTCCTGTTCCTAGTGTGTTCATGTGATTCAGCTGTGTCTCATTGAGTTCCTCGTTATGTTGTGTATTTAAGTCCTGTCTTCCCTGAGTTCCTTTGTCCGGTATTGAATGTCTATGAAGTGCTACGTGTGTGTCCTTCCAGTAGATTATTAAAGACTATTGATTGTGATTCTCCTGTGCTCTCAGCGTTCTTTGCTCCTACGCAGTAGGCTATTGTGACAGAATACTGGACCTTACAAAGTTTATGGGTGTGTTTTGCCCCATGTTTGTTTCCGTGTTTGATTCAGTGTTTTTTGTTTCCGTTGTTTCCCCCATGAATGCCCTTATCCTCCCAGAATACCTCCTCCTCCTGCTGGAGCAGGGGTAAGATCGCACGAGGACCATACCAGACTGTTTCTGGTCCTGGCGAATATTATCAGCTACCCGGACGATGTCCGAAGATGGTCCTCGAGCGGATTTCACCACCTTTGTGGAGTGTTCCACGGGAGTTCCACTCCCGACCCAAAGCCCAGCCCACCATCTCCCCGCTGCGCGGAGCTGAAGCCCATGCCCACCGATGACGGAGAGCCGGAGCCCGCCGAGAGCTACGAGCCATCGAATCTAGGAGCGACAGAGCTGAGGATCGCCGCGGAGCCAGAGCTGTGTGAAACGTCAGACCAGGTGCGAGAGCCGGCAACCACGCCCGCCACGAGGGAGAAAGCCGTGGCCAGTGAGATCGCGGAGAGGAGCTCCGCCCACTGCACCAGGGCTGAGGGTGAGCTATTAATGGATCTGGGTGAGTGGAAAGCGGAGGGAAACCTTATAGACTTGTATGTCAACCTACCCCCTCTCCTTTGTCGGAAGGGCTCCCGTTCCCGAGTTTAGCCCAGAGAGGGCTCCTGTTCCTGAGTGTAGCCCAGAGAGGGCTCCTGTTCCTGTGTTTAGCTCAGAGAGGGCTCCTGTTCCTGAGTTTAGCCCAGAGAGGGCTCCTGTTTTTGAGTTTAGCCCAGAGAGGGCTCCTGTTTCCTGAGTTTAGCCCAGAGAGGGCTCCTGTTTCCAAATCCAAATCAGAGAGGGCTTCTGTTCCCAAGGGCAGCCCTGAGAGCTCGAAGGTAGAGGTCTGCGCGGGACTGTTTAGTCCCGCTCCCTCAAGGTTCTATTCCACACCCACCCAGCTCCCGTTCAAATTACACCAGAGTTACTGACCGCTACCGCGTTTTATTCGGGAATTTAATCCCGCGGCGCAAAAAATGCCCGCCCGCATATTTTCCCGCCCACTCCTGCCTCCTCCACCGCTGTCATCTGGCAGCCCCTCTGCTCGGCCTCAGCCCACCATCAGTACGGTGCGAGCCCCGCGGGTCAGCCAGTCTCCATCGTCACCATGGCTGGAGAATCCCTTGCCTCCACCTCCAGCCTCTGAATCCCGTTCTCCGCCTCTGTCCGTTGACCCGTCGGCTCCACCATGTCTCTTAGCTCCCTCCTCTCCGCCATGGCCCATCAGTCCACTGGCTCCGCCAGGCTCCCTCGTCCCTCTGGCTCTACCTTGGTCTGTCGTCGACCATCCGTCGCCTCGGGACTCCACTCCTCCATCTGCACCTCGTCCCTCCCTCCCTCTCTCTGGCTCCGTCAGGCTCCTCCTTCCCTTTGGCTCCTCCTCGGTCCTCTGTTGCTCCAGCTCCTTCGTGGCCTTCTGGATCCACACCTCCGCATCGGTCGCCTGAGCCATCTGTTCCACCTTGGCCCTCCGGATCCTCCCCATCGCCCTGGCTCATCGGCTCTCTGTCTCCGCCTCGGGCTCCTCCGCCACCTGCTCTGCCGCCGTCGGTCGGCCCCCTGGAGTCGTCAGCTCTTCCTCCACCATGGCTCCTCCCTCCGTCGGCTCCACCGTGGGTCACCATCATGGCTGTGGCCTGAGTCCCACCTGGCTCCGCCTGCTCCGAGTCCCTCCTGTTTCCTCCCTGGCTCCTCCCTCCGTCATCTCCACCATGAACTCTGTCTGCCGGCCCCCTCCCGGGTGCCCGTCCTCCTCCCGATCCTCCTCCCAAGTTCCCACCCGTCCCTCTCCCTGTTGTTCCTACGGCGCGAGGACGCACCTTCCGGGAGGGGGGTGATATGTCACGCCCATGGACTGTCTGTTGGTTTGTTTTGTTTCCCATGTGCTCCGTGACCTAGTTTTCCCTCGTGTGTGACTGCCCATATTTGGTTGTTTTCCTGTTCCTGTTCCTAGTGTGTTCAAGTGATTCAGCTGTGGCTCATTGAGTTCCTCGTTATGTTGTGCATTTAAGTCCTGCCTTCCCTGAGTTTCGTTGTCCGGTATTGAACGTCTATGAAGTGCTACGTGTGTATCCTTCCAGTAGATTATTAAAGACTATTGATTGTGATTCTCCTGTGTTCTCCGTGTTCCTCGCTCCTACACAGTAGGCTATCATGACAGATCAAGTTTACAAAGTCAGAAAAGTCATAGGCCTATACATACGGAGCTGTTATTTGATGCAATCATCAAAATGTATCATTTTACAAATCATGCATTAACTGCCTTGTAAACATGATTTATGTGAAAAAGAATACAATTTGTTGGTGTTTTACTGTCACTAGTGTTCATTTCAGGTGGAAATTACAGTGAATTGTATAAATAGATGTTACAAAATGCACGTTCTGCTTTTAAATCCTCTAAAAATGTACTTTCACTGTAAGTAACCTTGATATTGACTGTTTTGTGAAAAAAGTAAAAATTATTTTTCTCAATCAACATTACATCACAATTGCTGTCGATTAAGCTTAACATGTACAGTATTGAACACAGAAGATTCCTTTATTATTGTTCTTGTACGTAGACAGAGACTTCTAAAAAAAATAATGGAATAACTTCTCAATCTTGCCAACCCTGGACTAACTGTCTTCACTCACTGGTAGTGATTGCATCAAGTCGCTCTGCACATGCACACTGTTATTCTTAACTGTGTAGAGTTGCTGGGCACAGCCACATCCTGTTGCCAAAGGTCACTGCCGCTCACGTTGCCTCAAGTTGTCAGCTCTCACTGAAAATTAACGATTCCAGGTCATTTTATTGCTGCAAGTCGCTGCCAGTGTGATTGTGGCAAGTGTGCTCAATATAATAGTGATTGCTTGCTTTAATAAACATCACCAATACCCCCACCCAATTAAAGAAATAGTTCACCCAAAAATGAGAATTTGGTGTAAATGCACTCATCCAGACTCACAGTTTGTTTCTTCATCTGAAGACATTTATCTTTTAGCATTACATCACTTGCTCACTAATAGATCCTCTGCAGTGAATGGGTGCCGTCAGAATGGGAGTCCAAACAGCTGATAAAAAAAACATCACAGTAATCCACAAGTAATCCACACCACTCCAGTCCATCAGTTAATGTATTGTGAAGTGAAACACATATGGTGTTTTAAATTTAAACCATCGCTTCTGGCCAAAATATGAGTCCGTAATAATAACACTTACTACAGTCCATCTTTTATTGTCTTCTCACATCAAAACCCACATATATTTGTATAACTGTTTTGCACTGTTTTCGCTTGTAAACTGTGCATATTTTTCTCCTGATTCAGACAAGATGACATTTTCACTGGAGAAAGCAATATTATGGATACAGGATATGTATTTTAGTCAGAAGAAATGGCTTGAAGTTAAAAACTTCTTAATAATGGATTTGATTCTTACAAACACACAGCTTTTCACTTCACAAGACGTTAACTCATGGACTGGAGTGGTGTGGATGACTTATGGATTATTGTGATGTTTTTATCAGCTGTTTGGACTCTCATTCTGACGGCACCCATTCACTGCAGATGATCCATTGCTGAGCAAGTGATGTAATGCTAAAAGATAAATGTCTTCAGATGAAGAAACAAACTCCGCTACATTTGGATGGCCTGAGGGTGTCAATTTTCAGCAAGTTTTCATTTTTAGGTGAACTATTCTTATAAATATCACATATCACAATAACATGTGAACAAGCTCAAATAAACAAAACAAAAATCTGAATAATCTTTCCAAAGCGGCATTTGAAACAACAAGAGAACAGTGAAAATCATCGTCTGCATAACGCCACCACCTCTGTGTTTGTGTATTTGACAATGACATGTGCATTATGAGTGTATACAGATGCAATCTCAACTCTATTGAGAAACATCAATTATTCGGCAGCGGTGTCAGTTCGAAAGGCAGCACTTTATATCTGCCAGCCTTTCATTCCAGGCATCATCTGTTTGTGCCGGGTGGGAGAAAGTCCTCTGGCAGAAATAATGACCAAATAGAAGCAGGTCTTTGAAGACAAGAATCAAAGAATTCCAGCCGCTGGATCGAGGGAATTGATAATGACAGTGTTTTTCGTCCGAGGGGAGAGGGAATGGAGGGAAAGAAGAAAAGGAAAAAAAAAAAAAAAAAACTGAAGCAAACATTTCTACCGATCCTAATTTTTTCTGCCGTGGACTGACTGCTGAGCTCTATAGGTGCTGGTTTGTGGAGCAGACTGGGAGCGAGCTCATTAATGCTTGTGTGGATGGATCAGAAGAGAGACTCGCTATGTTCTCTCTTTCTTTAACAGCAGACTGAAAAAACACATCCACAAGGTGGAAGAGGGAGATGATAAAGGTCGTGCTGCCTTAACGGAGGCTTCTGGTTGCAATGCTTCACTGGTATGTGAGCGGAGTGATCTATAGAAATGGCGACATGCAAAGTTAGTTTGATATCACCTTGTCATGCTATTTTGCTTCAGGGCTGTAAGAAATCACAACACTGCTGGAAATGCACTGGGGGTTTTTAACAGGCATTTTTGAATGTGTCTTACAGCATATTCGTTTTTCTGTTCTATCCTGCAACGCATATGTCAGTGATTATACAACAGTTCTGTTGACCAATTTGCCTTTAAAGACCAACTCTGGTTGAAATGCTCGTGTTAAAGATTAAAAGCAATAATACTTGTGTGATATGCTATATCAGTATCAGCCAGTATTAATATTTTCCCCGTCAAATTACGATACCATTCTGATATTGCAAGCAAATAAGCTAATACTTTATTTTAAGGTGTCCTTGTTACATGTTACATGCACTTAATAGTATAAAAACAATAAATTATGCATAATTGCATGCATGTAACCCTAAACCAAACCCTAATCCTAACCCCCTAACCATATGGTAAGCACATTTTAATCAGTACTTAAATGTATAATTGTACTGTAACAAGGACACCTTAAAATAAAGTGTAACCCAAATAATATTAGAGCCTAATTCCATCAATGTAAAAAACAACTATTGTTATATATTAGTAGTGCATATATATATATATATATATATATATATATATGCACTACTAATATATAACAATAGTTGTTTTTTACATTGATGGAATTAGGCTCTAATATTATTTGGGTTACACTTTATTTTAAGGTGTCCTTGTTACATGTTACATGCACTTAATAGTATAAAAACAATAAATTATGCATAATTGCATGCATGTAACCCTAAACCAAACCCTAATCCTAACC
>NW_015641057.1:238759-240985 GCF_001515625.1 Sinocyclocheilus rhinocerous | reverse complement strand
AAATGGTTAAAATCTAGATGGAAGATTTTTTTTATTGGCCATAACAGCAGCAGCAACAACAACACAATTATAATTTATGTCATATTGGTAACAATTTCAGTGCATCCCTATTCTATTCTATTCTGTAACTTTTAAAGTCTGGGGGTTTGATCTATTTGAAAAGTCCCTTATGCTAACTAAGTATCAAAAAGGTCACAATACAGTAAAAACAGTAATTGTGAAATATTTTTAGAATTTTAGGTAGTTTTTTTTTTTATTAAGATATAAAGTATTCCTGTGATGACAAATCTTTTTCAGCAAAAATTTTCTTTAGCCTTCAGTGTCACATTATCCTTCAGAAATCATTCTAATATGCGGATTTGCTGCACAAAACAGCAAATAATTTTTTAATTAGTATTAATGTTGAAAACAGTTGCACTGTTTATTTTTATTTTTTTTGTGGAAACCATTATAAATTGAATACATCATTGACAAATAAAAGTATTAATCATTAAAAAAAAGTATATCTGCATTTTGTTCCTTTGATTTCTTTCATTGCGCATCAAATTAAAGCCAATTAAATGATTATTTAATATTCATGCAATAGACACCAAATGATAATTAGTTAAATATTAAATGAAACATCGACACTGCTCACTGCTTTTTATGACTGCCTCATATCCATTAAACATCTCTCTTACTGAGGAATATTTCGCAACAAATATACTTACGGGACAACAACATATGATCCAAGCAACCTGTGACCCAGTAATGCGTCCCTCTGCCAGAGCGGGTCTGATGGGCAGGACTCTCTGAGCGGAGAGTCGGCGGACAGTGTGACCTTTTAGCAAGCATAGGGGATAAAATAAACTGCTGTCAGTGGTAATGAGCCATCTGGACCTCTCATCCAGTCACCGTCCCACCTGAAGGCCCTATCAATCCGCTCCACCGCTATTGAGTGCTGAGGGAAACATCTAACCTGCCCCACTCATGCAGATCACTGTACCTGTGAATGTCCAACATCACCTGACCAAACCAGCTCCACTGGTCAGAGAAAGTGTTTACTGCAGTATGACCTGATGCCATTTCTATGACTTTAAAGTCAATAAATCAGCTAATCTAGTTGTTTTATTGATAGTGTTAATTCAGTTTTAATATCAGAATGTTAGTAAGAAGATGACAAAATGCTAAATTTCTAGATATCAATCTGCATATGTGATGGACATCAGTTGATCATCTTTGGTATCTCCTTTGAAGGCATCTCGAGTAAAACAGCTCCATATTTAAGAAAGCACATACAAAGGACCTGAACCAGAAGCAACGAGACCTCTTTTAGAGAAAGTTTGTTGCATGCAACCCGTATTAGATAAATATTATTACACAAAGTGTCTCTATTTCAGAATAAAAATGCCACAATAAGCTCTTTTGCACGCTTTGATGAGTTTGTATTTATCCAGTGTGATACTATGGGGTTAATAATGTGTCTGACATGCTGCTTTTGGTCAGACACACAGTGCTCTCTGCTGGAACTGACAGGAACTTTACACTTACTGCCCGAGGCGACAGTTTTTATAGCTGGTAAGAGGTGGGGAGCAGGGCTCAGCTCTATACAAAGAAGGTATTGCTTAGAAAGCCTGGATTAGCTTCAACCTCCAAAGTGGATAAAGCCTATATCAAATGGCTTCAATAAAAGTAAATATAAATAATAAACAAACATTAAATGAACATAACAGTCATATAACACATTGTGAAATGTTATTAAAATTTCAAATAACTGCTTTCAATTTGAATGTATTTTAAAATGTAATTGATTCTTATGCTCAAATTATGGTCTTATGTGCAAGTGAGAGAACTACTGTACATTGTTTGACTTCAGGAGGTTTAGCAACAGCACACAAGCCATTTGACCCACTATATGTGACACTTGTGCGGTGCTTTTTCTTCTTTTCAGCACTGTAAAAAAAAATCCGTAAAATTTACGGTAAAAAAAACGGCAGCTGTGGTTGCCAGAATTTTACCGTAAAAAATAAGGTAGCAACATTTTAGGTTTTAACTTAAATTTACACTTAAATACCGTAATTCCATTAACTGATATAATGTTAATATACCAACCTATTGAAGTACTGAAATCTGTTTTGTACCTTTGTAATACACTGATAACCACCAAATGCAGGTGGTGATGAGAAAGTCACATGATGAACCAAAGCCCATCACAAGCAGCTTTTAAATAATAACATATATAGAAGG
>NW_015641057.1:232084-238470 GCF_001515625.1 Sinocyclocheilus rhinocerous | reverse complement strand
TCTCGGCAAAGGAGAAGTGCTCACTAACACAGATTTAGACATATTTGTGAACAATATTTGAGAGAAATAGGCCTTTTGTGTACATAGAAAAAGTCTTAGATCTTTGAGTTCAGCTCATGAAAAATGGGGGCAAAAACAAAAGTGTTGTGTTTATAATTTTGTTCAGTATATTTAGTTCCACATAAAGAAAGTCATACAGGTTTTGACTGTGTATTAAAGGAATAGACTTGTATAACTATGGCCTTTAGACTCCTTAAATTCTATACTATGAGTAAACAGAAAGTCTTGAGTCTTGGAGGACTACTTAAAAAATGGGTCTGACCATGGAAAACAAAAAGGTCCTGTATAAACCAACAACGACAAAGCCTGTGCAGTGGCTTGTCACTTCTGTTTAGCTTTTTGCATCCTTGGACGCTGTGAAATGCAGCTCACACACACACACACACACAGAGAGAGAGAGAGAGAGAGTCTGAACGGCATTGACTCGCTCCTCATTCAGAGTGATTCAGTGCCACTACTCCAGAGTCTGGGAGTGACATTTCCCACATCCTGGCGTGGAGACTGCTGCTTCTGACAGGCTGAGAGAAGAGAAGAAAAAAAGACAGGTGGAGCGGCTCTGACTTTATATGTAGAGACAAAGATATGCCTCGTGGAAGCTAATCCGTGTGTTCGGTTTTTACAGTAATTGGGTCAAGGGAACTTATTCAGAAAAGTCGGTAAACTGAGATGATCTGTGTTTAATAGGCACTTTCCATTAAGGGTATAAAAAAAACCCTGAAATTCTTAACTCAACAAATGTTCAGAGAGAGGTGTGATAGTCATATCCTCAATAGGTTAAAGTAAATATTATAAGCTGTTTTATGTTCTATTCATTATACTGTGTATGAGATTGCAGGTTTTGCAGCCCTGTTACCAAAATGTGGATACATCAGAAATTTAGATGAATCACCAGTTTTAAAATAAAAAAGTAAGAATATGGCACAATGTAATATTAATATGAAAGATATTAATATGAAGGAAATGTCCATACTGATTTAATATTATTATTAGTAGTATTAGTATTATTGTTATTATTTTAAATAGGTATTTTACCTGTATTTTGGATTTTGCATTGCACTACGTTGGTTTTTAGAGAAAATAATGATTAAAAAAATAATACAATTAGAAACAAAAAATGTCTATAACATTAACGGATAATGTTCTGACAGAAAATTATTATTATTATAATTATTATTATTTTACAGTGTACAAGTAATGTTGGTTTGTGGTAATTACAATACAATACAATTATAAAGACCTCCCATAAATTAATAATAAATATTTGTCTTGTTTTGTTTTGTCCAATAACTTTAGTAACATGATTGAAAGTATGAGCTTGTCAAACACAGTAAACAAAACATGTGGGGGGAAAAGGAAAATAAAACAAGATTTATTTGTATTTCTGTTAAGCTATATGCTAAATATTATAATGCAAATCAAATGTTGTTAAAAAATAATTTTCATACATTATATGTTATATAATACTTGAAATATTTAATAGTTGTCAAAACATAAATAACAGTTAAAAATAAAGACTTTTTAATAGCATCAGTGTTGATTGATTGATTGATTGAACTGTTTAATGAAAAGCTCTTTAAGGAAAACCACATTTTTCTGCTATGGCATTGCTGTGAAACCCCCCCTTTTGGAACTCTTTTTTTAAATTTTTTATATAATTTGAAAACAATGTGTGACATCCTAATAAATATCTCTGCAAAACCTAAATTTTCTGAAAATACTATAAATCAAATTACAACATTAAATGAACCTTGACTAAATGTTGGCATTATCAAAAGACTATGATTAAGAAGACCCTACTGAGCAGTCCTTTGAAGAGATGCGGGATGTATTTTTCACATCCCGTCTAAAGTATCAAATGGTTTTCAGGTTGTTAAACTGACTAGATTGGGTCATCAGTCAAATCTGCGAGACGTAAAGCCAACAGGTGGCCTTTGCTGTTTACTGAAGTGCTCAAAATCCATCCCATCATTAAACAAAAGCCTGCAAGGAGTGCTTAAGTGTCAGAACCTCACTTTATTGGTACAGGTCTTCAGAACCTCAGCGTTCATGTAAGGGTCACTCTGACGGCACGAGAGGTTAAACTCACTTCTACTTATTGAACAGTTCACTTTGAGGTCTTGAACAAAGAATTAATTACAGCGACAGAAGTCTTCCGTGAGACTCTGTTAACATTTCCATTTCCTGAAGCACTTTGGTGTGAACATTTGCTCAAAGAACCTTAAACAATGCCAAGGCCCTTGGTTTCCAATAATGAAAAAATATATATTTATTTATTTTTTCCCCTCAGAAGTCCTTGTATCCATCCCTGGTTTAAGAGAGAGGGCAGCCTTCAATGACACACAAAAGTATCACTATACTTCAATGAATCTGAATTTATCTGACTTTAAATATGACTATATATTAGCTTACTGCCATTTTATTGAGCTCTACATCAATGTCTATGTCTACAGTCAACTTACAGCTAACATTCACAAATGTGAATGCCACAACAATGGAATTCAACTGTGATTTAACAATGCATTAAAAAAAACTGAAAGGCTGACCTCTGTGAAAATGTTCATCTTAGAGTTTGCATAGGCTAAGAAAAGTCAAATTAAAGGAGCATCAAGTAATGTATGGTCAATGTTTTGCTAACCAATATAGTACGCGACTGATATGATCTCATGTGAGTGTTTATCATTTGAAACATTTTAAATTAGTCAAAAAGTACAATATAAGTAAATAATTATGTCTTCCTTTTAAAAAATACAGTAGATAAAGCAACTTATTGCACCTTTTACATAAAGGTATATATAAATATATATATATATATTTTTTTTTTACAGGAAAAAAAAACAGCACATATTTGGTTAACTTTAAGATACAGTGAAAACTTAATTTAACATCCTATTATATGTTTCATTATAAACATTTTCAATTATAGTCAAAAAGTATGTAAGTAAAGAACTTTTTTTTTTTAATTAAAAAAACTACAGATAAAGCAACTCATAGAACCTTTTCACATAAATGTCAATTTGTTTTAAAGGAAAAAAAAAACTACAGCAAACATCTGGTTAATTGTAAGATACAGTGAAAAACTGTAATTATTTATTCTGTATTTCATTATATACATTTTAAGATATAGTCAAATAGGAAAGGAATTTATAGATTTTACATTAAAAAAACAACTGAAAATTGACAGTATTTTAAAGTAAAATGACATATAATGCAATGTTTAACCGTTTACCATTTTCACTGTATATTCTAAGGTAACTTGCATTTAACATTTTTACTGTAGCGTTTGTTTTCAAATTAGACATTTTTTTACAGTAGCTTAATCATGCAATACATTATTTTCTATTGTAAAAATGTTTAAATATTTATTAATATTTTTACTTTTTTTTTTTACAGTGGCTTAAAGGTGCAAAAATTACTTTATCTACAAGTGCATCTCAATAAATTAGAATGTCGTGGAAAAGTTCATGCTCACACTGCCAAAAGCACCAAAAGTTGGTTAAATGACCATGGTGTTGGTGTGCTTGACTGGCCAGCAAACTCACCAGACCTGAACCCCGTAGAGAATCTATGGGGTATTGTCAAGAGGAAAATGAGGAACAAGAGACCAAAAAATGCAGATGAGCTGAAGGCCACTGTCAAAGAAACCTGGGCTTCCATACCACCTCAGTAGTGCCACAAACTGATCACCTCCATGCCACGCTGAATTGAGGCAGTAATTAAAGCAAATGGAGCCCCTACCAAGTATTGAGTACATGTACAGTAAATTAACATACTTTCCAGAAGGCCAACAATTCATTAAAAATGTTTTTTTTTATTGGTCTTATGGAGTATTCTAATTTGTTGAGATAGTGAGTTGGTGGGTTTTTGTTAAATGTGAGCCAAAATCATCACAATTAAAAGAACCAAAGACTTAAACTACTTCAGTCTGTGTGCATTGAATTTATTTAATACACGAGTTTCACAATTTGAGTTGAATTACTGAAATAAATGAACTTTTCCACGACATTCTAATTTATTGAGATGCACCTGTACTATAAAAATGTTTTAACTCTAAATACATAAATAGTTATAATTTATCATGAAAAACACCAGAATGACATCCACTGAATGACATCATAATTATATTTTCTATATATTTTAATATATATTTTTGTTCTCAGTACACTGTACATTAGAAAGTTTTGTGTTCCATTTTCAATTATTTATTTATAACTTTTTTTTTCTTTTCTCGATTGTTTTAGTGTCTTCACAAGTATATTGGTCACCTTTAATGGAGAAGTCACTTTGATGATTTATCGTGTGAATCAATTTAATACAGTACCAAATTCAACAAAACATTTACACAGTCTACACTGCATTTCCCCAAACCCCATTACTTCACATAGTGAATGTATGATGGAGAACAATAATATAAACAATTAAATTTACGCAATGTGAACGTTTATATGAGGACAAGGACGTTTAAGCAGCGTTATTGTTTCTCCTTCAGAAAGATAAGCTATCAGATCGCTCAGACGCACCGCCTCATTAGGAGCAGAAGACTTCATACTCATCAAAATGCATTAGGAGACAAGCATCTGACACGGGCATTAAAACGGCTCTCGTGCAAATTGAATTTGACTACTCTGGTGAGGGGCCGTCTTGCTCGCGGGAGCACTTTGCTTTTGCGAGACATCGCTAGACTCTCTCTCTCTCTGGATGTCAGCATGGCTTTCAATTTGTCTAGAGAAAATACAAAAATCAATAATTTAATTTCACTTTTCAATTAAGTGAACTAACAGAGGTTAGTCCCTGTGTTCTTTGACCACAAATTCCTCCCATGCCATCCGTCTGAATTAGCGCTCATTGAAAATAATGACCGGCTCCGCATGTCATGCATTATCTGGAAATGTAGGGCCCATAGGTAGGTAACATCGTTTGACTCGTGCTAATTAATACCATGTAGTAGATTTAATGGGCCTTCCTGTCTTTGTTTATCTGGTGATTTATTTCAGGTTAACGGGGCTCAGCGTTGTATTCCTTTATCAATTTAATTACCCTTTCCAAAGATGTATAAATAATTTTTTCATCACGGATGCACGGTATTGACAGGCATACTGAGGTCAATCATGTTACATTATTCACTTAATAGATCAGAGGCAACGGTGAATGATATTAATAGGGATACAAAAGCTGCTCTGATGGAGTCTATGAGGAAAATGTAGTTCAGATAATTTTTCTAGACAAAAACTCTTTAACTGCAACAAAACAAAAATCAGCGCCAATCAATTCTGTTTTACAGTTCGACACTGAGCCATTTCAAGTCCAGACTACCAAAGACACTGCGAGACACCAACGCTATCTCACGACCAATTCGTACGTATTTTAAGAGGTGGCTAATTCGTACGAATTTGTACGAGTGAGTTCGTACAAATTTATATGAATTAGCCACCTCTTAAAATACAAAATTTAGTATGATTTGTCTAGACCCCAGTGGTGGGTAGGTTTAGGGGTGGGGTTAGGTCATTTGTACAAATTCATACAATTTTTCGCTAAATCGTACGTATTTTACGAGTTCCCCAATTTGTATAAATTCGTAAGAATGACCTATCCCTAACCCCACCCCTAAACCTAACTGTCACCGGGGTCTAGACAAATCATACAAAATCAAACGAGTGAGGTCGTACGAATTCGTACAAATTAGCCACCTCTTAAAACACATAAGAATTGGTCATGAAATAGCATTGGAGAAACATATTCCTTCAAATTCAGATTAGTGTTCAATCAGTGTGGCTTTTTTGATTGCCAAATATTAAACTATTACCTAAATATGCTTACAGCATTACAAACTTACCAGTATTTATTTGTTACTAACCCTAAAGTACATAAATTATTGTAATATTGTAATTAAACTTGCAATTTAAATTGTAAATTATGGTTGTATTTATCTATTGATAAAGGGGGAAAAAATCTGAAACAAGCTATATAGAATGTGAAAGTGTAAACAATGAAACACCATGTTATCAAAAAGACTAATGATGCCAATCCCTCAAATTTGATGCATGTCTGGGAGATCAAACAATTATTTTAAGCATTTTATAGAAAATATATAAAGTATATCTAATTGTCTAAAAAGTTGGCGTTGAGTATTCAAATATCTTTTAAGGGGAAGTCGTGGCCTAATGGTTAGAGTCGGACTCGTAACCCAAAGGTTGCGGGTTCGAGTCTCGTACCGGCAGGGATTGTAGACGGGGGGAGTGAATGTACAGCGCTCTCTTCCACCTTCAATACCATGACTGAGGTGCCCTTGAGCAAGGCACCGAACCCCCAACTGCTCCCCGGGCGCCGCA
>NW_015641057.1:231286-232017 GCF_001515625.1 Sinocyclocheilus rhinocerous | reverse complement strand
ATGTGATATATATATATATATATATATATATATATAATGTATATATATATATATATATATATATATATATATTAATTACAACAATCAAAATAAAACGGCATGAACTTCTTCGAGAGACTAATCTACTTCGAGTGTAAACTAAACGAGCCAATGCATATTGGTATGCAATAATTGCATCCAGCTGCTGCTCGTCATGGCACGAGCATAAGTAGGCAGCAGGTGCAACGCATATTCAGGTTTTCGCTGAGGAGCCATGCCAGTGACCCTGCGCCCGCGGTGGTACAGCAAACTGTGGCGACGGGACGTGGCGTCTCCGTTCCCTCCTTCAGGGAATGAGGGTTACATATAGTATGGGTAACCATACTTGGCCACATGTCACGTCACTGTCACTGTTAAGTGCTGGTAGATTCATTACAAATTGTAGTCCATTACTGATTGTAGCTAGTAACATTATATGTTTTAGGTAATCTAATCGGACTACTTTTTGATTACTTTTGACCTAACTCGCATAGATAAATAGTATAATTTAAATATAGCATAATATAAATAAATAGTATAATTTTGTACTATTTATTTATATTATGCTATATTTAAATTATAGATACAAATTTAAATTATAAATATTTTAAACGATAGATATTATAAATTATAGATATAATATATTGATACAAAATATATTTAAAAAAAAAAATTATCGTTATTAACAACATAAAGTGCTTCAAACATTACAT
>NW_015641057.1:228295-231066 GCF_001515625.1 Sinocyclocheilus rhinocerous | reverse complement strand
AGTCGGTCACTCCGAGTCACGTCGGTGACCGACGAATTGGGATCCCTAACAAAGTGCCACTAATGCTGCCCCTTCAAGCGCCCCTAGTAAGCCACCTGGTCCCTCTGCGGCAACTGGGGCAGAAGATAGGGCAGGGCTTATGTGGAGAGAGTCTATTACTGTTGTTCCACTAGACCCATACAGCAAGACTTATTGGATAACACTGGGAAAGCGTACCCTTTTCAGGGACGCTGCGGAATCCACATCCTGCCCGCAGGGAGGTATCATGTGGAGATTACACATATGGACTGGGCATTAAGGGCAGTACAACATATGGAATGTCTCTGAGGTGGCTCCGGCCCTGTTAGGAGGGAGAAAACACCGGCAGGGACGGTAGAGCGGAGTCTGCCAAGGGAAAGACACGGGCTCACCAAGAGGGGAACTGTACCATGGAAGAATACACACATGGGATCACCGTGGGGATCACAACATATGGCACCTAGCCTAGCACAGGGGTTAACTAACAGGCAACTTTAGGAGTGTTAGGCCTGGCGCCGGACGCTCTGCCACGTCCGGCTGCCGAGGGTGATGGAGAAACTCCACAAGGTTCGCCTTGTGGGGAACTGAACTGAAGAGCAAAATAAGCACACGCATCCGGACTGTAGAGGGGAATGACACAGCAAGCGAGACCCCGAGCAGTTCGTCTGGTTTTACTGGCTACTTGAGGTGAGTACAAGAGAGGACACTGGCTCTACACGAAGGCTATAAAACCTAGCAAACGTGTTTGGTGTCGCCCAGCCCACAGTTCTACATATATCTGTCAGCGAGGTGCCTTGCGCCAACGCCCAGGAAGAAGCAACACTCCTTGTTGAGTGTGCTCTCAACCCGAGGGGGCAAGACACGCCTTGGGTTTTGACGATGGCATCCACTATCCAGTGGGCCAAGATCTGCTTGGAGACAGCCTTTCCCTTCTGCAGGCCTCCGTAACAGATGAAGAGCTGCTCTGAGGTCCTAAAGCTCTGCGTACGGTCCACATATATTTGTAAATCACGAACGGGACAGAGCAAAGCTAGGGCTGGGTCTGCCTCCTCCGACGGCAGAGCTTGCAGTTTCACCACCTGATCCCTGAAAGGCGTGGTGGGAACATTGGGCACATATCCAGGCTGGGGTCTCAGGATAACGTGAGAGCTAGCCGGCCTGAATTCCAGGCAGGATTCGTTGACCGAAAGAGGTCCCCTACCCTCTTGATGGAAACCAGCGCAGTTAAGAGCACTGTCTTTATCGACAGAGTTCTCAGCTCTGCAGACTGCAATGGCTCAAACGGGGCCCTCTGCAATGCCGTAACACGTGGAGTTTCCACAGATCTGTGCCCCGTCTCTGAGAAAGTAGATCTTTCCTCAGAGGAATGCGCGAGGAGCATCAGTTCTGGGAACCAGGTCCGGTTGGGCCAGTAAGGCGCAACTAGCAGGACCTGCTCCTCAACCTCCCTGAATTTGCACAGTGTCTGTGCAAGTAGGCTCACTGGGGGAAACGCATACTTGCGTAGGCCCTGGGGTCAGCTGTGCGCCAGTGCATCCGTGCCGAGGGTCCCCCCGGTCAGGGAATAGAATAGCTGGCAATGGGACGTGTCTGGAGAGGCAAACAGGTCTACCTGTGCAGCTCCGAAATGTCTCTATATCAGCTGGATCGCCCGGGGATGGAGTCTCCATTCTCCTGGAAGCGCATGCTGCCGTGAAAGCTCGTTGGCTGCACGACTGAGCAGGCCCGGAATGTAAATGGCACGAAGCGACCTCAGATGCTTCTGACTCCATAGGAGGAGATGGCGGGCGTATTGCGACATATGACGGGAGCGTAGACCACCCTGGTGGCTGATGTACGCAACGGTGCGGTGTTGTCCGTACGGACCAGTACGTGCTTGCCTTGTAGCAGCGTTTTGACGTTTGCCCAGCGCAAGACGTACTGTAAGCAACTCGAGGCAATTGATGCGCCAATGCAGTTGGGGGCCCCTCCACTACCCCGAAACTGCATGCCCATTGTACATGGCACCCCAGCCCGTAGTGGAGGCATCCATGAACAGAACAGCATGCGCCTGGACACCTGCACTAGGGGAACTCCTGCCCGAAGAAATGCAGGGTCCGACCATGGGCTGAAAGCTTGGCGACAGGCCGGAGTGATTGTTACTCGGTGTGTGCCGCGTTGCCATACCCATCTCAGGACTTGGCCGTGAAGCCAATGCTGAAATGGCCTCATATGAAACAATCCGAGTGGTGTTACTGCGACTGCGACTGCGGATGCCATATGCCCCAGGAGCCTCTGTAAGAGTTTCAGTTGGGTCGCTGGCCTGCGCTTGAGAGAATTCAAGCAGTTCGGCATTGACCCTGCACGTTCCTCTGTGAGGCGTGCCGTCAGGTTGACCGAGTCCAACTCCATACCAAGAAAAGAGATCCTCTGCACAGGAGAGAGTTTGCTCTTTTCCAAGTTGACCCGAAGTCCCAACTGGCTGAGGTGACTCAGCACCATGTCCCTGTGCTCGCACAACTGCTCCTGGGACTGAGCCAGAATGAGCCAGTCGTCGAGATAGTTGAGAATGCGAACGCCCTGTTCTCTCATGGGAACAAGGGCCGCCTCCGCAGCCTTCGTAAAGACGTGGGGCGACAGGGAGAGCCTGAAGGGAAGGACGTTGTACTGATATGCCCGTCCCTCGAACGCAAAGCGGAGAAACGGCCTGTGCCGAGGGAGAATCGAGACATGAAAGTACGCATCCTTCAGGTCGATCGCTGCAAACCAATCTC
>NW_015641057.1:209987-228183 GCF_001515625.1 Sinocyclocheilus rhinocerous | reverse complement strand
TACTGATGCCATGTAGATAGAGAAGAGAAGTGGACCGACCTGTGCCGAGGGAGAATCGAGACATGAAAGTACGCATCCTTCAGGTCGATCGCTGCAAACCAATCTCGGGGACGGATGCATTCGAAAATGTGTTTCGGTGTCAACATTTTGAACGGTAGCTTGTGAAAGGCCCGGATCAAAAATTGCAGGTCCAAGAATGGTTGTAACCCACTGCCTTTCTTGGGTACAATGAAGTAAGTGCTGTAAAACTCCGACCTCATATCGGTTGGAGGGATCGGCTCTATCATGTCCTTCGCCAGCAGGACTGCGATTTCTGCCCATAAGACAGGAGCATCGCTGGTCAGCACGGAGGTGAACTGGATGCCCCTGAACTTGTGGGGACGCCGGGTGAACTGAATCGCATAGCCGAGTCAGCCGGTCCGAATGAGCCAGCGAGACGTACTGGGAAGCACTAGCCAGGCTCCCGGAAACCATACAAGCGGGACCAGAGGAACTACAGACGTACCCACGGTGGGGCAGCGTGGTGGAGAATAGGGACCCGACTCGGAAGGCATAGTGTCCCGAAGTGGGGTCTGGGTGTGCGGTGCAACACCTGCCTGGCTCTATGGTTGGGCAGGAGGCGTGGGAGAAGGCTCCTTGAACCGGACCCTGCTGCCCGCTGGCGATAGTAGAGCAGCTGCAGCCGGCAGTGGGATGAAAGCAGCAGCGGGCCGCCGGGGCAGGATGTGCTTGATAGCCTCCGTCTGCTTCTGGGCAGCCAAGAACTGTTAGGCAAAGCTCTCGACTGCATCGCCGAATAGGCCAGCCTGGGAGATAGGGGAGTCGAGAAAACTATATTTGTCAGTCTCCCGCATATCCGCCAGGTTCAGCCAGAGATGGTGTTCCTGGACCACCAACGTGGCCATCGTCTGACCCAGGGAGCGTGCAGTGACTTTCGTCACTCTCAGGGCGAGGTCCGTCGCTGTGCGCAGCTCCTGCATCAGCCCTGGGTCAGAACTACCCTCGGGCAACTTCTTTAGTGCCTTGACCTGGTATACCTGCAGGAGTGCCATGGCGTGCAGGGTGGAGGCAGCCTGTCTAGCGGCTCTGTAAGCCTTGACCATAAGAACGGACGAGAACTTACAGGCATTGGATGGGAGACACGGGTAACCCCTCCAGGTGGAAGCGCTCCTTGGATGCAATTGCATCGCAACCATGTGCTCCACCGGGGGGACCACCACGTATCCCCTGGCCGCCCCACCATCGAGGGTAGTGAGGGAGGAGGAGGCAGCAGATCGGTTTCGGGCAGAAAAAGGTGCTTTCCACGACCTAGTTACCTCTTCATGTAATTCCGGGAAGAATGGCACTGGCGCGGGGGTAGCCCTGGCCGCCCAGAGATTCACTCAGCGGGTTTGCCCCCACTGTAACCATCAGGCTACCCTGATTATTCACCGAAGTAGCCCTCCCCTGCGAAACAGAAGAGCGACTAGATCGGGGCATAGGTATGGGACTCCACCTCTTTTGATGTATTGGAGTCTCAGCCGCAACGCCACGATGGTCATACCGCCACAATGACGGCATGACTCATCCATGAACCACCGCTGCAGCGCCATCACACCAACACCAGCTATGAAGAAGCCTCTTCCCCAGAGCACTCGTTGACTCATCAGAATACTCCTCTTCTGATGAAAGGCAGAGCAGAACAATAGAACTGCTTGGCTTCGAAGCGAAAAACTGAATATGCGTTGCACCTGCTGCCTACTTATGCTCGTACCGTGACGAGCAGCAGCTGGATGCAATTATCGCATGCCAATGTGCATTGGCGAGATCCCAATTCTTCGGTCACCGACGTGACTCAGAGTGACCAACTGAAAGGGAACAGATATTAAGTCTGTGATGTTAAACCCAGGCTGGAGTGCGGTTTGACAGCAGCTCAGTGTGTGGCCCCTGAATCCCTCTCCAGCACACACGAGTCCAACACGACTCTCACAAGCCAGGGGCAACACAGAAATGAGTCATGGGGGACCCAGAGAGAGGGGGGGGGGTGGGGAGCATCGAAAAGACAAAGTGCTTGCTGCTCGCTACTGGGTGCATCTTTTTGTTAGAGCTGCACTATAAATCATGCTGTTCTTTACACATTGTACAAATAATTATGTCTGGTTGACCAATAAAACCACAGAGAGAACAGAACAGACCATTTATCTAGTAATGGTTATGCAACTACGTGCCATATAATATATATTTTAGTTCTGGATGTTTGAGATGATGGAAATAATAACTTTTTAATATAGTTGCATGAAATCAACATGAAAAACGTTCAGCTTTTAACTACAAATTTGATATATTGGTTCTAAAAAAAGCCAGATGTAACGAAGTAATATTTTCTTAAAAAAAAAAAAAAAGTGTAGTGTCATAATTTTTTAAGTTTGAAATAATGAACTAATACTGAAAGTTGAACAAATATCAACTTTGCTTTTTTTGCTTTTTAAACATCTTACTTGTAAAAATCCAAAAA
Organism: Sinocyclocheilus rhinocerous; assembly: GCF_001515625.1. Classification (NCBI taxonomy): domain Eukaryota; kingdom Metazoa; phylum Chordata; class Actinopteri; order Cypriniformes; family Cyprinidae; genus Sinocyclocheilus; species Sinocyclocheilus rhinocerous. The sequence continues at coordinate 225,689 of NW_015641057.1, read as the reverse complement.
TGTTTTTAAAAATAATTTTGTTATATAGATTTCTTAAGATGTGAAAAAACAACAAACAAGCTAAAAAAAAACAAAAAAAACACTGATTTGGGGGACAAAACTTTCAAAATGAGTATGATTCTGAATTAAATAATAATAATAATAATAAACACACACACGTGCGTGCACACGCACACACACACACACACACACACACACACACACAAAGAGTTAATTTGCAAAAACAGATAACACCATTTTTAAAAATGTTCAAAAATCATGTTTTTTATCCTACATTCCAGTTAATATCAATCAAACTGCAGTTGGGTTGTTTTGATTAAATAATAGCTAAAAAAAAAAAAGTACAGCTAACTAACACAATAAAACAATAAAAACATGATAACAAAACATGATTTATGAAAATTGAGTTATCTGTTTTTGCAAATAAACCGTTCGTATACACACATACACAAACTTTCAAAATGAGTATGATTCTGCATTAACTACATACAAACAACACAGTAAATGTGGTGCAAAATGTGCAAAAAAAAAAAAATCATTTTATATTACAATTTATAGCACCATGCCTTTGTTACTTAAAAAAGGACATTTTAATTTAATCTTTACTGTGTAATAACTCTTATCAATGTTAGATTAATGCGCTACATTTTTACTTTAAATTAAAGCACTTGACTGGGACAGAGCTGTGATAGATGTACATCTTCTGTCATTATATACTAATTAAATAGTACTGCAGGCATAATTTTAAGTGTTGTCATTAATTTCCCATGCATTTATTAATGACCGCACAGGGAGAGAAAGGGGAACAGGTTTTTGAGTGTTGCTTTAACTGAACTAGACAACATGCCAATGAGAGAGAGAGAAGATACAGCATCTCAGGTCACCGTTTGCTGTTCTTGTGGTTGTTAGTGGAGAGGAAACTAGGTCAGTCTGGTGGATGATGACGAGGATTTCAGGGTAAGGGCTCCAACAGACTTTGTTTGGGGTCGGAGGTAATTGGTCCTTTCCTCCTGCAAAAAGGCAGAGTGGCTACAATTTCTGTCAGCTCTTGTGGAAATCCAGTGATGCGGGACCAACACTGTTTTTTTCTTCTTCTTTCCAATTGCACTCTGTCTAGCAGAAGAGTGTCAGGGAAGGCAGAGGAAACAGTAAGACATTTAAATAGCCAATGTGGATCCATTTTAGAGATTCATAGTTAAATACTTACAAACCGCATGCAGTTCAACTAATGTGGCAATGTGAAATGGAAAGAAACATGACAGATTTTGAAAACCTATGATATGAACCTGACACCTCATAATAAGGCAAGTATCACTGTTACTATTGCTCATACTTAGTATTTAATTAAACCATAGTGTGCAACACATGCCAAGCCAATTACATGAATTATACCTGTAATTATGCCGTTTGAGGAGAGGTGTGCTATTAGTTTTCTAAGCAATCATACTTACATGTTCACCTGATCAAATCGAATACATTTTAATATTACTGATGTTAATAAAATTCTACAACATACATTTGTACTGTACTATGTTCAGCTCACTCTAGAATTTAAATTTTTTTTTTTTGAAAATTTAGTTTTATTCATTATGCATTATATTGATCAAAGGTGACAGTATTGTAAACATTATTACAATAAAATATGAAATAAATGGTGTTCTTTGTTCTATTCATCAAAAAATATCAAATTTTTTGAAAAATATCTAATTCATAAAAAAATCTATTTATCTATCTATATATCTACATATGAATTCAGATATTTGTGGACATCATGAGCCATGAGATTATAAATATACACACTCATTTCCCATATATATGATTTTCACAAAAATATTAAGCACCACAACTGTTCTCAACATTAATAATACGTGTTTCTCAAGCAGCAAAATCAGCACATTGGAATGATTTCTACATTTGAAAATATATTCAAAAATGTAATATTCACAATATTGCCGTTTTACTGCATTTTGATCCAATTTATGCAGCCTTGATGAGCATAAAAGACTTCTTTCAAAAAGATATTAAAAAAGTAACATCTAACATTTGTAAGGTAGCCCGGTTTACTTTGAAATGCACAGTCGAAACATAAACCAGCATGAAATCTCACATCTGTAATAACAAAGCAAATCTTACTTGCTTTTTCTTTTGAAATAATGCAGATTATTATAACACAGCAGAATATGCAGCTGTTAAATACAGGGTGAATTCAGGTAAAACATCTCAATATCAAAAAGTGTCCCAATTCACCTGCATTCACCCTGTTAAAACGCTGATGTTACTGCAAGCATTCATTACAGGAACAGTTGCAGTGGCATTACAGTAGGATTTAGCCTGTGCCACAGCGCCACCAAGTGGACGAACAAAGAAACCAACAACCCAACGCACAAACCGAGCAATACAGCAAGAGTTCACACGGAGAGGAATCTGCTGATGTTAACGCGCTATAATGAAGTCTGCTGTCGTGTTTAACGACGGGAAGATTTATCACCACATATGGAATGTAAAACGCCCAATTCCCCGCCGAGGAATAAAACACACTTCAGATTGCAGAGGAAGATCAACCTTTATTTATTGAAACTGCTTGCATACAAAATATATTGCACTATAACCAAACAACGTCAACATAAAACCCAGTCTGTTCTGCTATTATTATGTACAAAGACGTTATTACCCAAAGTGCAGTAACATACAAAGGTCAGTCTACCTCAGTTCAGTATCTACAGTATTTCATGTTTAGTTTTTTTTTTTTCAGCTCTTTTTCAATCACAATACCCTACGATGTGTGCAAGAGATGGTTTTACAATTTGTCATTTTAATATACATTCCCAAAAAATAAATAATTAGAAAACAGTCTGTTTGGCAACACTTTCAAAAGATTCGAAACAGGTTTTTTTTTATTTTTATCGTTATTCTCGAACAGACTGCGGCGAACTGCGCCATCTTGCCAGTTTTACTGCCCGCCGTGGACGTGCAGGTTTTAAAAATACTGAGAGTAAACCATTTAACACCTTATTTTGAAGTAAAGGCTATTTTTAATTAAAGAGCCACACGAGAGGGGCATCCTGAGCCGCCTCCGTCGAGAGAGTGGTTTATATTTCCGCAAATCCTCCGCCAGTCACAGGTTCTTTTCAGCTTCCGTTTCGTATTCACAGGCAAATCACTTCCAAACTGGTGTGTATAAGCTTAACAGGTTATTCGCCAAGGTGACTAAGCGAGAGTACAGGAGCGCAAAGAGAACTAGAAACGTAGAGAAAAAGAGCAAAGAACGGGTTTCTTGCTGTACAGTCAAAGGAAAAGCAGAAAAACTACCATGGTTATCGTCACAGTAGGTTTGGAAAGAATCGTGGGTTCAGAACAGCATCGCGTCTTCTCGAAAATGTAAACTAAAGTTTAATGCACAAGCACTAATCGGATAAGACAGACGGTTTTCATATCAAAGTTAACATCGCATATCCCCCCTTCTCGTCCCTCTCCAAGCGAATTCAGCTGCAAAAGTACAGTAGACTCAAAATTAGCGAAGATATCTAAACTTCAGTTTAGTTATGTTGACAGCATACATGTGATTCACCTGCCGAGGAAGTCTTATCACATTCTAGTTTATTATAGGTTGAGAGATTATAAAGTACTTGCAGAGTAACACAAACATGATAAGTGCACATTTAAAGTTCAATCTAAAAAGAACAGCCACAATCTCTTAACGGATGACATAATATACAGTATGCAACCCCACAGATGAGCCATTGTTAGGACACAGACAATGTTACAGAGATCTGATATAAGTGCTTCACACCTGATGCTGAGAAATACAGCAGGAGAGATGGCAGTTTACTGTGGCCAGCATGAATGGAAACCAAAATGAGCATTTACAAATTGTTTGAGAGAAAAAAAAAAAAGTCCCAACAAGTTCACCTTGTGTGGGAGGAAAATGACAGACATGTTTTTTGAAAGAAAACTGCTTTGCTACCTCTTAAAAAAAAATAATAATTATAATTGTCCTACAATGCAAAGATATGCTAAACGACAAAATTAACTGTGCTGTTGACGACAATGAATTAGCATTGATATTCGTCTCTGGGTGGTCGGTTACAATTTATGACTTCCACAGTTGACTAGTTTAGTTAGGTTAATACCTTTATTACACACAATTCAGCTATGGCAAAATATCAGAATTCGGCCGACTTGATAGAATCCTGCTTTTCAGACATACAAAATGTTTGTGAAATACATGCAGCACAGAAAAACAAAACAAAAAAGAAAAAAAACTTTTTTTTTTAGTCGTCGGCTGAGATTGCAACACACGTTGCTCAGACAGGTTGTTCACGTCTTCTTCCCTGATTTAAACATCCAAATTATGATACTATTCACACTAGTTAAAGGCACAGATCCAGACAGGAGCTTTTTTTTTTTTCTTTTGCCATTTTTAGTTTTTTTTTTTTTGTTATTTTTGTGGCCAAGATCTCACATCAGAATGGGCTCGAGTAATCATGGACACCAAAGCGCGTAAAAAAACAACGTATGCCGTGAGATGTGGCATAAACTTGGGCCCCCGAGCGCTTGAGTTCATTCTCCAATGTGTTTCTTTCCCTTTTGTTTGGGACATTGTGGAAAACAAAAACTTTAAAAACCAATTGCTTGGAAAACATTTCAGAATTCCATTTTGCGAGACATTTAATCCACAGCTTCTTTATGCTTCATAGGTAGTTGTTTAGAAAGTCAATTTGAAAACCTGTAGCTTCTGTTGTGATTTAGAGGCCGGTTTCTTTAATCCGTGAAGACTACCGAATTCAACACACCATACACCAAGAGACCTCGTCTTTTACCCGAACTAACAATTAGAAAGTGTGCTTTATGTCATGTCTTGCGACAGCCCTACTGACCTGGTTCTCTTTGGCCTAATGTGTCTCTAATGAAGAAGCATCTGGATTGGTGGAGCCGAGTGGGAGAATGGGGGAAAGGGGGCACGTTATTCTCTACGAAACGCCGTTCACAACGGCTTGGCTGTCCGGGCCATCCTGCTTGTCTTTCTTCATCCCTCGCTCCTTTATGGGTCTCTGCCGGTTCCCTCCGCTGTCTCCTGCCAGAGCCTGAGAGCCTCGGCTGGTGTGGACGCTCCTCTCGTTATTGCTGTCGATGCGGATCTGATAAACAAACACACAAAAAAGAAAATGTACAACATTTTATGTTTAATAAAGCATTAGCCAAGCTATAAAAATATAAAGCATGATCCTGTACTGTTTTTTTTTTTACAAATTAAATACGGCTGTCATATTTTAATTTGTCCTGTTTTTCAATTGCATGTTATTTACTCTTTATTTTATTACTTACATATTAATAACTACTTGATAAACCTGAACAAAAATATTTAATTAGAAATATTTAATGCCATGCAGGCTTCAACCTGAATTTACAATAATATTTTTAACCTTTTAAAAGTAGGTGTGTATATATATATATATATATATATATATATATATATATTCATTTCCTTTTAAAAGTATGTGTGTATATATATATATATATATATATATATATATATATATTCATTCATTTCAGCATCAAGAATTGTAAAATTTTACTGGTATTAGTAACAATTATGAAAATTGAATTTATTAAAATGTTTAAAATGTATTAAAATATGATGTTGATAAATACATTTGACAAACATTACCAAGACTTTTACAAATAAACTAAAATAGTATCTAAATAATACAAATGTTAATGACAAACAAATAGGTCAATATTTAGGCATGTTTAGATTACTGGTTTTAACTACCAACTGCCTTGTTAATAGATACAATTTTCCAAGAAAATAGAAACAAAGTTTAACTTAACACAATTTAAATATTGTGCATATTGTAAATACTGCATTTAAATGCAGTATCTGTTATGATTACATTCACTAATATGCAAAATAACTGATCATATGATGATAGAAGGCAGACTGAGTGAGACCTGCAATGTGTCTTCCTGGGGTCTCGGCTTCGAGTCTCTGGAACTACGGGAGCGGGACTCATTCCAGTGCATGTCTTCAGCTGAGTTAAGACAAAAAGAAATCCATAGATGGTATCAAAAATAATCTTAATGTCAAAAAAAAGAAAAAAGCTGATTAATGTAGAGTTGACTGATACTTCAGCTGACACACTCTTAGGGTGTGTGTTCACACTTGTCATGTTTGGTTCAATTCAAACAAACTGGTGCAATTGTTCTGTTAGTCCGGATTAATTTGAGTAAGTGTGAACGCCTGCCATCCAAACCCTGGCGCGCACCAAACAAGTGGACCAAGACCGCTAAAAAGATGGGTCTCGGTCCGCTTCCAAACGAACTCTGGTGTGGTTCGAATGAAATATGAACACAACATGAACCAAATACTTCTAAACGAACCAAAACCAGGATGTAATGACAAGATGCGACGCTATGCGACATGATTTGACGATGCGGAACGAGCGGTGTATCCAAAACTAAATGAGCAGAGAGCAAACGTGGCGCAACGAGGAGGTAAAGTGCCTTTTATGAGCTCTTTGTGAGTTCGCAGGCAGTAAAAATGAAATCATATGTACACGCAACAATGAGTGCGCTTAGTCCAGTAGACGGCATTAGGTGTATTTGATTTAAAGCGGCGTTGTGAACTTATCACTATGCCTTTAGGTTTGGTATCTTTAGGTTCGCTGTCAAAAATGCCAGTGTGAACGCTAAGCGGACCAGGACAAAAGGTATCGTTTTCTTTTTTGATCCAGACCAAATAAACCAAGAGAACCGAACAGCATGTGTGAATGCACCCTTAAAGGGATAGTTCACCCAAAAATGAAAATTTGATGTTTATCTGCTTACCCCCAGGGCATCCAAGATGTAGGTGACTTTGTTTCTTCAGTAGAACACAAATGAAGATTTTTAACTCAAACCGTTGCAGACTGTCAGTCATATAATGGAAGTGAATAGGAATCACGGCTTTGAGAGTAAAAAAAAAACATACACAAACAAAACCAAATTAAACCCTGCGGCTCGTGACGATACATTGATGTGTAAAGACACAAAACGATCGGTCTGTGCAAGAAACTGAACAGTATTTATATCGTTTTTTTTTACCTCTGATTCACCGCAATGTCCGTACTGTCCTGAGCGCGTTCTCAACAGCCGGCGCGTGACGCATCTTCTTCTTGCTTTATGGCAGATCGCATTGACATGGACCATTGACACTCCTAATTGAGATTGTAGATCGAGTGTCAATGGTCTATTTGAGAGATAGGTGGCTGTAATGCACTTATAAGTCTTTGATCCGCCTTAAAGCAAGAAGAAGAAGAAGAAGACGCGTCACGCGCCGGCTTTTGAGAACGCGCTCAGGACAGTTCGGACATTGCGGTGAATCAGAGGTAAAAAACAATATAAATACTGTTCAGTTTCTTGCACAGACCGATCGTTTCGTGTCTTTACACATCAATGAATCGTCACGAGCCGCAGGGTTTAATTTGGTTTTGTTTGTGTATGTTTTTTTTGACTCACAAAGCCGCGATTCCCATTCACTTCCATTATATGACTGACAGACTGCAACGGTTTGAGTTAAAAATCTTCGTTTGTGTTCTACTGAAGAAACAAAGTCACCTACATCTTGGATGCCCTGGGGGAAAGCAGATAAACATCAAATTTTCATTTTTGGGTGAACTATCCCTTTAATATCAAATACTTATTTTCCCAAAAAAACTTTTTTTTTTTTTTTTAAATACTGTAAGAAACATTGTAAAAGGCCTTAAGATGGGTGACAGCTCAAAAACTGACTTTTGTATCCTCCTCTTCCTCTCCCTCCACGACCCCGGGGCCCTCCACCCCTTTTGCGTCCATCAGGGGCCCTTTTGGGGTAACCCATGGACTCCTCATCTGTAGGGGCCAGGGACCAGTCACTGAGCTCATCTCTGTGGTCGGATTCAGTCTCAGATGCATTAGAGGCCTCAGAGTTGGTGCCTGGGACAAATACAGTCCATTATGAAGAAAGTGATTAACATAATTAACATTACGCTTTAACTAGTGCTCGCCTGATGCTTACATATCAAGCCAATGGCTTTTATATTACAGAAAAGTGTGAAGTTCCATATCCACCAAGTTCCATATCCAGATATGTTCTAATTTCATTTATTTGAGGCCGGTCATACCTGAAGCCAGTGTCGGGCCCCGTCTCCCTCTCCCTCCACGACCGAAGGGTTTGCCGCCACCTCGTGAGGGTCCCATTCCATTATCAGCCACGAAAGGTTTTTCTTTCTCAGGTCGTCCCGGCAAAGCTCTAGGCCCTCCACCGATCTGTCTGAGCTGTTCATCGATCTGCAGTCGCTCCATTCGCAGCTGATCTACCTCCTGAACAAGACCAAACAAATATGAAGAATGCACCATCACACAAGAACAAAGAGTCTAAAATCAGTAGTGAACATCACATGAGTATCTCTGGGGTATTTAGTATATGTCACTAATCAACAATTGCTGCTTTGTAATGAGCACTAATGTGCTCTGTGAGGAAAAGCTGTTCAACAAGAAGGATAACTACACGTTTACATTTTCAGAAGTAAATGCGGTGTTTATTGGAGCATAACTCATACAAACATATGCACAAAACCACAGATGCAAAGGTCACAAAGCCAAACCCGGGTCTCATTGGTATACTGGGGACAGATTAATGGAAATCTTTAAGAAAGAAGTTTCGTAAGGTAATAAATTCTAAGAAGTTTGTTAAGAATGTTCCTAAGCGCAATTCTTAAAACAAACAAACAAAAGAGTATGGCGGTTATTATAGAAAACTTGCTGATCAACTCATTAAAAGAAAACCACCTTAAAAATAATAATAATAATAATGTGATATTTTACATAAATATTATAAAAAACTATTTCCGTTGTTCAAATAGGTATATTTTGTTAAGTTAACTTTTAGAGAAAAAAAAAAAAGGATTAAGAATATATTTTTTTAAGAAAACTTTGTTTTTTTGGAAATACAACTTTTTTTTTTCTTAAGTTAGAAAATAAGAAAACAGCAGTTAAGAAGAATTGTAATCTTCAGAATGTTTCATGAATTCTAGTCATTCCTTCAATGTAAGACTTTTTTTTTTTTTGCCATGTTTTGACTGCCAAAGAAGAAACTTTAAAAAGAAGAAAGTCAAGCCAGACGAGTTATACACCAAAGTTTAATACCTTGGGTTGAAGGTTTACTTTAAACAATAACCCCAAGTATGCTGGATAGTAATTGTCTTAGAAAACTTTAAAACTGGTTCTTACCTTTAGATAATTCAGATGGTAGTCCAGCAGAATCCGTGCATTTGAAATGCTTTCCTTCGTCCCCACAAACACAAATGGCACCAGTCCCTGTGGTTGTAATTCAAGTCAGTATGAATAATATTTTGTCAGTATGAATGGTAATTTGAATATTGATTTAGATCGCATTACCGAATACCGGCACAAGTCTAATATATATATATATATACACATACATACAACTGAGCTTCAGTTTTGCTTTTTCATTCTTAAAGCAGACTTTGAAATATTTAGTAAAATCAGTATTCCTAAAATTGATTAGTCGGCTATAATAAAGTCCACACCAATTACTATGATTTAATGTATTTTTTCAGCATCATCACTTTTGCCGCCCATAAATACAACAACGAGTGTGTTCAGCAACCCACTCACTGACCTCCTCTAATGGAGAAGGCTTTTTGTCATTTTCCGGTTCCACTCGAACTCTGACAACACCTGATTTATCCACAACCTCTTGAATCAGCTTCCCACTCTTGCCAATGACTTTTCCTGCAGGACAGGGTAGAAAATTATTTAATGATGCACATTAACCATCATGGTGCAGGACAGCAGGTCCAGTCCGTGAAGGAGAAAGCAGTTCATTTCATTTGTCCTCACCGACTAAATTCTTAGGAACTTTGATAATATCTTCAGAAAATTCCAGGTAGCTTCTGGACTTCCGTACAGCCTCCTGGTCCTGGAATTCAAACGAAATCCATCACAAACATCAAGCCAGGCTTACATATTCTAACAGCCATCACATTTAATTGTGATAAAAGTTTACCCTTACCAGAAAGTCACCAATAAAGCAGTTACCTCTCCATAGATGTGAAACGTGCAGGTCTCTTCATCCAGGTCGATGGTTGTGACCCCAGGAATCTTTCTGGCCTGCTGGATATTCGCCCCATGGGTGCCTATGGCCAATCCCATGAGGTCATCACGCACCACAAACTGCTCATGGAACCTTGAGGCCAGTTGCCGAGAACTCTGGAGGGAAAAAGGCCAGTTTGAATCTTAACAGTGTTCTGATATATACTCTGTTTGCTTTCACTATTTCAATATGCCTCAGGGTTCATATCAATGCACAAATGTACTTATTAAAGGGGCAATACAATATTTTAATGCTTTATATACACACAGTGCATGATGCTGTATGTTAGTTTTTAGTAATAAAAATGGTTAATTTTTGTAATTCAAACCATAAAAATTACATTTATAATTACACAGTTGACCCATTCCTTACACCTTAACCCACCCTTAAACCTACCCATACCAATAAACCTGTCCCTAACCTTACCCGTATCCCACCTTAATAGCAGCAAAAGTGTTTTGCAATACAATATGAACACAATAAGTACATTGCACTTAATTTTTGATGTAAGTACATAGTAGTTAAGGCCACTTAATATAAAGTGGGGCCTATTAAACTTTTGTTTTGATGCTTGAAAACCCATATATACCCCCCCACACACCTTAAGTGCCTACAATTTTACCATAAACACAGCATTTGCACAGATAAAACACACTTTAAGAGCTAAAACAATAGCTGTATGTAGCCTATGCATCTGTAAATATAGCTCTGCATATCAACAGAGTATCATATTATGCCAAAGCAGGGATACAGGCCATCACAGCTGTGCATATGCACGTAACACCCTTTTACACCTGTTAAATATAGACTCTTTCTACTGCCACTCCATGCAATTGTGTCCAGTGATATGCTGCAGGACATTCTAATAGCAAGACATAAAGCAAGGAATTTACGAAAATACTACCAGCCTTCCTCGAGACAGTTATATTACAGCAATAAAATATAATTACACTACTGTGAAATAAAAACTATTTTGCATAAAATACTTTATATTCAGTGGCATAAAATGGTCTTTAAAATGACAATATCGCTTATCGCAATTATTTCTGGGGCAATATATCGTACAACCAAAAGTTGTTATCGTGACAGGCCTAATATATATATATATATATATATAAAAACATAATACAACGAACAATGAATTTACTTGACTTTAACATTATTGCTTTAGCTGTCCATAAATACAGCCAGAGTATAATTTATAGTTGATTATTATTATTATTATTATTCTTTAGAGTGGATCACAACTAGAAAAAAAAAAAAAAGAGTGTTACATAGAATAAAATACATTTCCCAACTTTATTAAGTAATTTTTCAGCATTACATAAATTTCCATGACTCTTTCCAGTTGCTTAAACAAGCATTTTAAAATACCCTGATATTCCCAGATTTACCAAGAACATGGAAGTAGGGTTGATTTATTATTAGATATATATATATATATATATATACACACATATCATAACTTCGTTGCCTAGAACGTATGGATGATGGCATTTGAAAACATTCAGGAAAAATATGAATTACTATTAATACCATTTCCATTAGGTCTAGAGCCATAAAGATGTTTTTATTATGTACAATGAAATACATTTAAATCATTAAGTGGAGGACTCGGTTCACTATACACACATCCGAACAGAACCGAGCCGAGCCAGCACACTGTCACATTCTGGTGTCAACACAGCCGATATGCATTAATAATATGCATGCTATCAAATTATTGCGATGAATGTTTAAAGCCTGTTCACGCAAACACTCGTCGAAGAGGCCTTGTGTTATAGGCAGACTGGGCCTACTGCACCATCGTGCATTGAGATCTGCGTTCACGACGGACTGAATCATATTTCCCAAACATTATTTTCAACATCCGGTGGGTTAGACACTCACAGGAGATATATAACACGACATCTGAAACCCACCTTGTAGAAAGCTCCGCTCGCTCCTCGCACTTCCACCGCGAGCTCGTCCATGACGCCAGTAATCTAATACACAACCGATCACAGCTGCAGCAGAGGCGCTCTCTCTTTATCGCACAGCGGCGCTACGCCCGGACGCGGTCGGAACTGCCGTGTGTACCGATGATCGTGCTCGTTTTTAAAGAAATGAAAGCAAAACATTGATGTGTAGACGCTCTGCAGCAGCCGCTGTTGAATGCATTGATGTAAACACAAGAGCCTCCCTATTTCCCCCGTCACGTGACACGGGCCCGCTTCCCTTCACTCGAGAGGACACGCCCCCGTCACGTGACAAACATCGGCTTCACTTCTTCTGCACGCATTTTCTGGAATGATGTATTTATCTTATGTATTTCCCCCCTAAAAATCTATACCTAAAAATACAATTATATTAAAATAAGTAAGTAAATTAATTAATTAATTAAAAATTCCCCTTTCCCATTACTACTTTTTTTTTCATTGATCAACAACAATTATACAACACATTTAAATAACAACCATTACACCCTAAAGTTGGGTTTTCAATTTAATTTATATAATTTGAAATTTACATAAATGTGCGCAATAATGGCTTTTACCCAAAGTTGTAAAATAAATAAATAAATACATACATTTTAAGCGTCCTTAAATTAATAGTTCACCCAAAAGTGAACATTTACTCACTCTCAGGCCATCCAAGATATAGGTCAGTTTGTTTCCTCATATGGAGAAATGTTGCATCACTTGCTCGCTAGTGGATCCTCTGCAGTGAATGGGTGCCGTCAGAATGAGAGTCCAAACAGCTGATAAAAACATCACAATAATCCACACGTAATCCACAGGACTCCAGTCCATCAGTTAGCATCTTGTGAAGCCAAAAGCTGTGTTTATGTAATAAGCAAATCATAATTAAGATGTTTGTAACATCAAGCCATTGCTTCCTCTATCCATACCCATATTACTTTGTCCAGTGAGAAAAATCATTTTGTCTGAATCAGGAGAGAAATATGCACAGATCAAGCACCATTTACAAGTGAAAACAATACTAAACAGTTCTGAACAAGCGTGTTGTTGGACTTTGATGTCAGAGGACAATAGGAGATGGACTTTTTCACTGGAATAAGAGTTATTATGGATTATGGACTTGTATAGGCCAGAATCAAGGGGTCATATGATGCTATTTTAAAGATCATTATTTTGTGTATTTGGTGTAACAGAATATGTTGACATGCTTTAATGTTCAAAAAACACATTATTTTTTCAAATACTGTACATTATTGTAGGTCCTCTATGCCCCGCCTCTCTCAAACACGTCGTTTTCAACAAAGCCCCCTCCTTTGACAAGCGCAGTCTGCTCTGATTAGCCAGCTGATCCAGTGCATTGTGATTGGCCGAACACCTTTTTTTCTCCCTTTTCAAATCTCGTATTAGCTATGGATTCTATTTACACTAAGTGAAAATAGCAGTATTTTTAGCAATATGCTATTTACACTAAGTGCAAATACCTATTTACACTATGTTAAAATAGCAGGATTTCTACTATCAAGTATACTACTTGTTGCAAATAGTGGCAATTATCTGCACTTCAGTATTGTAGTACATTATAAAACAGTATGCAATAATAACGTATTGAGTGTAAATTATAATTTTAATTTTAATTATTAAATGGATGCCACCTTATTGGTACAATAAAGCCCTCCCTACACCTACCCTAACCCTACCCGATACTTTATTTTCAACTTTTTGATTATTTCCTTCATTTTTATTGAAAATAAATGCCTTTACGATGTGATACGAGATTTGAAAAGGGAGGAAAAAAAAGTTCGGCAAAAGGCGGGATCGAACCCGGGTCGATCGCGTCAAAAAGCCAATGACACGCACTTGTCCATCTGCGCCACTGGAGCTGATGTTTTATAGTCACTTTTAACTAAATGTAAATAAACACCCCGTATTTTTTTATTCCAGAGTAAGGGCAATTCATACAATACTTTTAAACTGAGCTACTTTAATACCATCTCCGAACTTTCTACCACGACTCTGCTGTTCTTCGGCTGGTTTTTCCTGTATACGTTGGTTGACAGATGTCTCGTCCAGTCAGCGGTGAGTAATCCCTAACCAATGGCGCTGTCTCAAACTATACCTGCCTTTTCCGGTTTGTCTGATTTGTCGTTGTGTTTTCTGACTTGTTATTTTGTTTTCGAATTTGTCATTGTGTTTTCTGACTTGTTATAATGTTTTCTGAATTGTTGTTGTGCTTTCTGAATTGTTATTTTGTTTTTTAGACTTGCATTTGCGTTTGTAATTTGTTATTTTGTCTTCAGAATTGTGATTTGCTTTGCACTTCACGGCCACCGTAATACATTATGTCCCGATGACACAAATCACGCGATATAATTGCTACGTGATTTGATCTAACGGGGCATCAACACCGGATGCGAGTGATGCGACAAAATAACCCGTTAAGAACGAGGCATACGACCTCGCGCTGGATCCAGTGTGTGTTATATGCTCTCCTACTTGTAAGTCGCTTTGGATAAAAGCGTCTGCTAAATGAGTAAATGTAAATATGGACAGCGTAACTGATTATTGGGTTCTTTTGTCGCCTCGCGCCACTCGCGTCCGGAGTATAATTATCCTTTCTCAATAAAGCAAAGTTGTTTTGCGCCGAATAATTATGATATATCATAATACTTTATCATATTTTAGTAGGCTACTTTAATTCATTACAGCTATGTTCTTAACTTTAACTGGTCTGTCACTGACAGAGAGAGAGGGGAGGACAGTTGCTCGACCCCTCCAGAATCTAGGTGAGAACTTGAAAGAAGATAACTATTTTAAGGCAGTGTTTTTTTTTTTTTTTAACTGGGACTACTTGCCAATGTTTTAAGGAATTAAACATTAATATATATTTTCATTTTATGTTCAAATTGTTAAATAAAATGTGTTGTATAGGTAAAGGCAGTGTGTTCCAATAGTTTTTAAATACACTTTTTTTTTGTCCAACTGTTAAGAATTAGGATAAAAGTTATCGTTTAAGTGTAGTGTAACTGAAATATTGTGCATAAAATATCTTTATGTAATAAAAATAAAGTATAGATGTCCACAGGGGTCTCAAAGTCCCAAGTCCTGCAGTTATTTTTGAATTAGGGTTAGAGTGTTTTTGAGTCTGATATCACAAAAAAATAGGTCCCTGTAAGTTGTCTTGCTTCCTGTAAGCTATCATGGCATGTTCCCAAAATTGCCATTAGGGTACTCTAAAACACGCCAATTAGTATTCTATATAGAATTTATTATGTGAACATGAATGTACTTTGTACATTATGTACATAATTTGTTTGGCCGTTGAGGGTCATATCACCTGACAGCTGTCCCCCCCACTTTTAAAATGGCTGCTACGCCCCTGCATTCAGCTATTATATTATTATAGGCTACAATTTTCAAAGTCTGTTATGTAAAGTATATTATTTATGTATTCTTTTAAAATGACATTCCTTACATTGCCATGTTACAACAATAATATATATATATATATATATATATATATATATATATGTATGTATAGTGCACAGCACAAATGAGTACACCCCCTCTAAAACTTAACAAATTCAGCAATTACTCTTTACTTAGAAG
>NW_015641057.1:202905-208976 GCF_001515625.1 Sinocyclocheilus rhinocerous | reverse complement strand
ATATATATATATATATATATATATATATATATATATAATCAAAAGTCTGTAGCCTATATGTTAAACGGCATTCCATGTTTACAGCCAATCAGGCACATTTATTGCATTCTTTTTACATGTAATTTTATAATACACCACTGGATGTCAGTATTGTATAATGACTGTTTCACGAATCCAATCACAGTGTTACAAAATTTAGTGCTCTATTTATTATGTGTATATCATCCAGACACCATGTAATAGATTGTACAATATCAGGTTTCTCAACACTTTGATTATAAAAAAACGAGCTTCAGTTGCCAAAAATGGTGAGTAATGTTCCCTTAATTTTACTCAAGACTCAAGAGATTGAATAAAATGACATTTGTAGGTCCAGAGGACGGCCGTTTCTCATGTTAATCAACAGCAGAGACAACATTTGGTCACATCACACTCTCTCTTTGTTCCAAAACAATCACAACACAACCCACATGGGTCTGTCCACTGTACTCTTAGTGTGCTGGTGTTGACCCTGGAGTCCTGGACACATAAGAACATGAAGTCTGACCACATGTCTGACCACATTACGCTGAAGAGGAGCGAGAATGACGAAGGCAAGAGGAGAAACATGTGGCTGGTGTGAGCGATACATCCCTGGCCCTCTCAAGCCCCTGCTGAGCTTGATCAGATCAGTTGTGTTTGCTCTTGTCACCGGGGCTCTGGCAGGGTGGGCGGCTTGTAGGTGTGAGCACTGAAAACTCTCTGTGCAGACAGCAGGTGGCCTGCCAGAATACATCAAGCAATCATGTCTGCTTGATACAGGAGGTGAGGAGGTCTATCAGAGAAAGAGACACAGTGCGGGATGAAGTATACAAAACCTGTACTTGGGCTAAAAACAGATGAAAAATTACTATTCTATTAAAGGTTTATATTATTATTATTATTATGCTGTTTTCTTGAAACAAATATGTTTATATTTAAAATACATTTGCAATCAAATATATGTACAACAACAACAACAACAATAAAAATAATACTAGCTATTATTATTATTATTATTATATGCTGTTCTGAAACAAATATGTTTGTAACTAAAAAAACATATTTGCAATCATAACTTATATTATAAAGAATTATTATTATTATTATTATTATTATTATTATTATTATATGCTGTTCTGAAACAAATATGTTTGTAACTGTAACTAAAAAAACATATTTGCAATCAAAATATGTGTACAACAACAACAACAACAACAACAACAACAACAATAATAATAATAATTATTATTATTACATATTTATTATAAAAAAAGTATATGCACTATTTTGAAAAAAGTTATAGGAGGACATTTTACTAAAGTAACATACTGAATATCTACAAAGGTTTTTTATTTTTTTATTTAGTTTTGTTGTTTTATTGTTTTGTTTTATTTTATTTTATTTTGTTGTTTTGTTTTGTTTTGTTTCGTTTTGAATATAACATATACTGGAAAAAATGAGTAAAATACTTTGTTAGTGTCCACAAGATAGGACAAACTAAAGTCATTTTATGTATTTATTATTTTATTTATTTATTTATTTCTATTTCATTTTGAACTTACTAGATAAGCTGCCTTTGATACATATAATAAAGCAAATATCGACAACATCACACCAGTGAAATATTTAAGAAATATTAATTAAAACAGGTGTCCGGCTGCAGCATGACTTTCATCATGTCGTGTTTAAAAATGCATAAAGGCCTTTTGCACAGATATTTTATGTTACATCTCCTCCGAAACATAGCTAACGTTCATCCCTTACTACAGCCTAACAGCAAATTTAATATTTCATTTCTAATCCCATCAGATGTCAATCAACCATTTCAAGACGAGAAATTGGAATGATTGTCACCTCGATAGATGGACAGACCTTTGAAACATGGCTGAGGTGACAGACACCCGGGGACAAAGAGAGCCCTTCTAGACTGTTAGAATGGAGCAGAAATTGATGGCCAGTGTCTAATTTAGCTGACTTGTCCATCACTGGACTGTGATCAGGGCAATGCGGGGCCAAGGCCTTGTCATTTTTCCCTTTGTTGTCCGTCTGACTTGCTTCATAGAGCTTGTCTGCCACTGTCACTCATGTACAAGTGAACCCGGTGAAAACCTGTCCGCCAATGTTCGAGAAGCAGACACTTCTCAAAGCTGTCCTGGTGACTGAAGGTTTCTCAGCAGAGTACAACTTCTCAAAGCTATTTTCAGCCATTTGTGAAGGTGAGGCACCTTTGGATCTACTGGGGATCAATGCGGCGTGAAGCAGAGTGGATATCGACGGAAGAGGTTATTTTGAAGCTAGGAATATCAGAAAATCGACAAATATCTGGAGCAGGCTATAAATGGAGCACACACGCACACAAATACACAGCAACACTGGAAGCGCTGCGTATTGTATGTACACAGAAAATAAAAATGATGAGAGAAAAAAGAGAAACCCTGGAGCTAGCTGTACACAAGCCTGACCTCTCAAAATGTGTTAACACTGACAGAAACACAGAAAACATGGACTTACTGCAGTTTCACATGGTGTTCACAATACTGTTTCCATATTGTAGACAGAATAAAAGCAATACATAAACATCCTTTGTTTAAAAAAGTGCTTAATTGTACTTCAGATCTTAAAAGTATATGCTTGCAGATAATATAATATAATATTAATGAAATAAAAGGCCATTTAAGTGTACTTAAGGAGAGACACTTTCATGACTGTTTCTTAACACTTACACTTTTAAAAAGAGCACTTTGTAATAACATCAAATTAAGTATACTATATTTCCATTATAATTGCTCTTTTTAGAAGTACACAGTATCCATCTTTTTTACAAGGGACACCATGTTTAGCACATGTACCATGGTAATACAATATTCTTTTAAGTGATTTTTTAAATATATTCTTTTAAGTTTTATTTTGCCTCAAAGCCTCTGGCTGCACAGTCTGAGAATGCAGAAGGAAACACGAAACCAAGCGAACCACTAGGCCTCTCTGTGAATATAACGCAAGCTGAACACTTTTACTTCATAAGTTTTTATAATGAAAAAAAAAAGAGATAATTTAATGTTCCAGGTAGTCATGGCTGGTGGGTTTAAAATCAGAATCAGAAAACACTTTATTGCCAAGTTGGTTTAAAAACACAAGGAATTTCTCTTGGTGACAGGAGCTTCCACTGCAGAATAAAGTACATACATTGGACATAGGGCAGACATACATAAGAATTAAGGCAATAAAATGAAATATGACAAAATAAAAAAAGACAACAACATTTAAATATAATGCAATATAGTAAAAATGGCACTTGCTAAGAGGAGACTTCACTGGAGATTGAGGGTGACCTTGTGCCATATGGTTGGTGTAGGTTACAACATCAAAATCATTGAGTCAGATGCAACAACATCTATTCACTAAAAGAAAAAAAAACTATTTGCACGATATATTTACTGTTATTATGTGTCACTCCTGAGAGATATATTTGCCACAGTTTTGCTTTCCTCTCCTCTTCATGTAAGTTATGTTTTCCTCACTAAATGATGCATATCCTACATACAACTTCTCTGATTTGAATATACTCATACATTGTGGCCCAGCATACAAATTAGTGCATAGAAATGTTATTTAAATCTCTGCTGGGAGAAAGACACAATGAAGAATTTGATTCCAGGACTTTGCAATTACAAAATGTCTTAATATGGTATCTCAAATTTAAAGTATACATAAATACAATTTCACATTTTGCATGAAATCAAGGTAAATAAAGTAATATATGTATAACATCCAGTTTCCCATTTCTGATACATGAAGGAGCATTGACTGATTTTTGTACATTTATTGATACTTTGTCTAAATGTGCGTATGCAGTTCTAAAGTAGCAAACAAATGTTTAAACCCAGAAAAACAGCTTTTACCGACACAGTGTATACTAACTAATGAAAAAGGCTGGTATTTTACCTGAGGCAAAACATGAGCTAGGAGATATAATAAGCATACATACATTTTAAGCTACAGCCGAGTAGATGCATTTCGCTGTTGTCAGCGAGTTCAATGAACACGTTTTTGAGGATCTCAAGAATACATTATTGATGTAAACTTGGATTCATAATTGAAATGAACAATGTATTATGATTGCTATGTGCTCTGTTATCCGTGTTTTGCAAGTGGCAGCCTGGAGCCAAATCAATTACTGTGCAGGAGACATTATGATGTGGATTACTGCAGTGAAGCATAGTTCTTGACCACTGTCCATATTTATGCCAGCGCAAATTCAATCACAGACAAGAATACCAAGTCTAGTTTATCCCAAGGCCTGCATGGAATCTGCAGCAGCTCGATTTCCATAGAATTCAATCAACTATTCACAAAAATCTGCAGATCTCCACTCCTTAGGCATTGCTCTGCTAAATATCTTGGCCAAAGGAGCTGTTCTGCCACGTTATTTTGAAGGGCAAGACAGAAAACTAATTCATCATAGGTTCCCTTTGAAATTTCTAATGGCTTTGTAGGATAGTGGTTTTTGATTTATGAGTAAAATAAATTCTGTGGTTAAAATTACTTGAAGAAAGTTTTATATTATACAGAACCACCTTGGCACACCCATCCAAAATCAATCAGTCTATCCTCATCTATTTAAACATTTCAGAGAGCTTTCCTTGCTACTGTCACCTTTGGTTTACTCACTGAAGGTTATTATGTGCTATATGAGCCTATTACACTCGTAGCTGTGCGATATGGCCATATGTTAGCATGGCTGTGATTCGGCTGTACGTATAAGTAATAAGCAGCGATATTGTCAGGCTTTTTTATTTACAAAAATAAGCTGTTTGAATAAAATATGACAGGATTGTAGTATAACAATTAATAACAAGTTTTTGATATGATACAGTTTAAAGTTGCTTCATAAATTAATTACAAATATAATAAAAATGCAAAACACACCTGATGCGCATTTTTTACTTTTCATTTTCTTTAAGCAGAGTTAACAAACCTTGCTGTATGTTCGTGTAATTTATAAAAAGAAGGAACCACTAACCATCTTGTGCCGACGAAAGTGACTTGAACGCACCTGACATCATAAACACGACTTACTAGTTCGCAAGTACGAACGTCCAAGGACTTGAACGCAATATTTCAAGGTGTTGTTGAAAATGAAAACAACTTCCTTGTTTACAACTCTGTTTCAGTCTCTTTCAATATAAAAGTTATTACTGCTGACTCATTCATAAAGACAGTCTCTTGTCGCCATCTAATGGCGGAATAATGTAACTAAAATCACCAGCACGAACACACACGTTTTCCAATACTAAATACTATTATTATTTATATAAGATATTATTTATTGAATAATAATATTTATAAACAACAGCCATCATAAAAGTTGCTAGGCAATTCTGTCAAAAGTACAAGGGCAGCACTGTGATATACAGCATTAAAGTTACATAAAATATAACGTGATGAGATTTTGCCTTCAGCCAAAACTGTTTGTTCTGGAACAAATAATAGATTCATGAGACCAAAGACTGCCCGTTAGATTTACTCAAAACAAATTATATCTAATTTTAACCACTATAGAGAAATCAGAGTCAACGGCGATTTCCTGAAGATCAAGTCAAGGTGAGGCTGTTGTCGGTGGATTCATGAGCGCTGAGCGGCCGCTGATGTTCTGGAGCTCACATCACCGAAAACATCAGAGCAAATTTTAAAGGGGTCATATGATGCTGCTAAAAAGAACATTATTTTGTGTATTTGGTGTAATGAAATGTGTTTATGCGGTTTAAAGTAAAAAAAACACATTATTTTCCACATACTGTACATTATTGTTTCTCCTCTATGCCCCGCCTTTTTGAAACGCGTCGATTTTTACAAAACTCATCGGTCTGAAAAAGCGAGGTGTGCTCTGATTGGCCAGCTATCCAATGCGTTGTGATTGGCCGAATACCTCAAGCGTGAGACGGAAATGTTACGCACCTCACCATACTGTTGATGCCGTGTCCGGCCGGAGCGACGAGACTAGGGCTGCACGATAAATCGCATGCGATATTTAACGCGCATCTTGTCAGTAA
>NW_015641057.1:196785-202222 GCF_001515625.1 Sinocyclocheilus rhinocerous | reverse complement strand
TATGTTGGGGCGTGTTAGAACGAGCCGTTTTAGGTAGGCGTGGTTGATTCTTAACTTGTATAAAGAATATCTCTTTGGATTTGAGACTTTAGTCTTTGCAACTTTACAGATCTTCTTTATGAACCAAGAGCTTGTAACACTCCAAAGAGAAAGGACAAATTGAAATCGCATCATATGACCCCTTTAAAATAGACGTTACCTTTATTAACAAATCAGATATTTGGAGTCTAAACAAGAACATTCTCACCTAAAAAAAACTCTTAAAACTACATTCCGTGACACAAAAACAGTATTATTTATAAAATTATAGTGGATTTGGGTGTCTGCCATGACACTCTGCAAGTGGAGTGATACAAACATTGAAACTGTTGGAGTTCCCATATTACTAGAATATCACACTCCTATCAGCCAGTCAGATTTGAGGACCAAAAAGAACTGTTGTGTAAACAAACATTTTGAACTGAGATTGAAATTTGGATTGTAAAAGCATTTAAAACACCATATAACAGGTTACTATATGAAGACAATTGAAAATATCTTTCCTTCTGACAATCTAATCAAACATACGATTTATTGCAGTTTCCAGCTGAAACGAACACTAGAGGCAGTAAAACACCAATAACTTTTATTCCTTTTTACACAAATTACGATTATGGGGCAGAATATCCATTAATAAAACCTTATTTTCACAAGGTTCCTTGCACAATACAATGTTATCACCTCAAAACTCTTTCACCATAGTGCATGATTTATAAACTAATACATTTTACATTTGCATGGCATAACCTACTCCATATGTATAGCTTTTTTGATGTAGTAAACTTGCTCAGTAACACACCCGGTACATATTTTCACTTACGTTGTAAAGTGCTCAAATAGTCGTGTGAAAGAGTGCGAAAAAAGAATCAAGATAAACTGGCATGGTTGCATCAGCAAATGTATTTTTATATCACGTTTGCTTTTGTTAACACCAGATTAGGTATTAGGTTGGGTTTAGTGTATGTGGTATGCTATTTTCAAATGTGATTAACCCTTTAGCACCACTCACCGGAAACTGAATGTGCTTTTACTGCTACTCACTGGTCATGTTTGAAAGTGCTTTGAAAAATGCAAGAATCAGTGCAATATGATTTTGCAGAAATGTTGCATAAGCACGTCTTTCCAAAGAGCCTGGGTTGGTTGTGTTTTTGTTTATAAACAAGCTAATTGGCCCAGAGAACACATTCACAGATCAATCCTATAGGAAACACATGATGTTTCCTGTTTTTAGTGTCACTTAATGGGAGAGCAAGTGTTGGTGTTTTGACAGTGAAGGTAGATGAAAAAGCTGATCCAGAAGAATTTATGTTGGTAAAATTGTGTGGGTGAGTTTTTAAAAAAATTTTTTTTTTAGTTTAGGTAAAACACAAGAGCTATAAATGCACAAGGAACTAATGACACAAGACTAATAAACAAGAAAAAATGACCACACGAATTTCAAGACAGTCAAGTCAGTGTAAATGAACTCTTTACCCGCTATTGACAGAATTTTCCGGCTCTCTGTGGTTTCACTGTTATGCAGAAGAGGCGCTATTACACATATTCTGAAATAGTATTGAATGTTTGGACAATATGCAAGCATATGTAAAATAACGCGATCATCAAACATTAAACAGCATATAATTCAAAATCGCCTAACGTGATCCACCTTATTTTACAGCGCGGAAGTAAGCTGTTTTCTGTGCATGTGCGAGACTTCCGGTTCATTAACCGCTGTAGATGAATGGAGGCTTCAGGGCTGGTTTTTGAGGCAAGCCTGGACTGCGGTGCTGAGTCTGAGGGACTGCAGACACAGGCAGGGTAACCTGAGCAGACATGGCAAGTGTGTGAGTGGCTGAGACAGTAAACTCAGGGTCAGCCTTCAAGACAAGACCCAACAAGAGGAGCCTCACAGGACTTAGATCAGCAGGGGCCTTCCCTGACAAGACTCGTGACTGAACACTCAGGGACTGCAGGGGTCTTTTGTTGATGTGAGGGTGCTAATGGCGGCCCCCGGCGAAAGCTGATTCTTGGTTGGGGGAGTGCGGTTCTCTGAAATCACAGCCATCGTGTAGGAGGAACCACTCAGGCATAGATTGAAGTTAATAAACTTGACTAATGACCATTCTACTTGTGGCAAACAAGACTTTACCGGTTAATTTAATCCTTTCCACAAAAATGTCTTTGAGGGCAATCAAATGCCATGAAAATAAGTGGATAAAACACAAACAATTCTTCACATATACCTCTATGGGGTTGCTTCATTGACAGTAAGAAAGAAAC
The DNA here is from genome assembly GCF_001515625.1 of Sinocyclocheilus rhinocerous. Lineage (NCBI taxonomy): Eukaryota > Metazoa > Chordata > Actinopteri > Cypriniformes > Cyprinidae > Sinocyclocheilus > Sinocyclocheilus rhinocerous. Next base: position 199,921 of record NW_015641057.1, on the reverse strand, counting down.
TCCAATGCTGGCTTCATAATTAGTTGAGTATTCTGCAACATTGGGCTCAATAAAGATAGTGGAATGGTCCCAAGTTCAGGGCACTTGAGCCTTATGGTTAGGAGGTTCCTACAGCCATCACGACCTTTGCTGCTGGTTACAATTAAGAAATTGGCTCATAATGACAGCTGTAGAAATTGTGTCCCATCAGAACCCACACCAAAACATGGGGGAATCTTTTAACAAAGCAGAGGTCAAACATACCCTTCGACTTCTGTCTCAAAGGAACAGAGAATGCCTTGAAGACCTTGTTTGACCACTGATGCTCCAGCCTTTGAAGGGTCACTGCAGGGAAATCATTAAAGCATATCCCAAGGTGAACAAAGATGGATCGGGTCGTCATGCTGAGCCACTGGCGCAAAAATAGTTTAGATCAGTTTCTGACTTGTCCGTCTGCTATTATCAAGTCTGTTTTTCAACCAGAGGCTTGGAGATGAACACAGAATGTGGATATACATTCATACTTCATACTGAGTTTATGTAAATGTACTTTTTTTCTGAAAGCGTGATCTCTTGAATCTATTGAAATTTGGGCAAATTTGCTTCTTGGAGGACAGCGTTGTATGTAAATCACAAGGTGTGAGGTTCCTACAAGCTGTGAGGTTTTTTATTATGTCCGGCATTTTTATGGCAGCAAAGTATTTTGAAACACATATCCAAGTGCACCCTCTTAATCAAATGTCTGTATGAAGTAATATCTGTAATAAACACTTGAGTTTATTTCTAGGCTACTGAGCAATTGTCTTACAATGAAAAATTTGCCATGAGGAGCAGCGGTAATCTGAAATCAATCTCTTTGTTTTCCTACAATCTGCCAATGGCGATTCAACACACCTGCAGTTTAGCATCGCAGCATGCGCAATCAAAAAGCGCAGCCATTAAACACATGGTCTAATCAGTGCAGGATCATCAAAGGCATTGATTTAAAGTACCGTTGAGATGAGAAGAGTGGCCTGAGCTCAGCAGTCCTCTATATTTGATCGGTTGATATAATTTCAGTAGCTGTGGTTTATAGCGGTTGGAGAATATCTGGGATCATAAAGTTGGATGGTATTTAAGGTTACTTTAGCTTTAATTCTCTGTCCTCACAGTAAGCTCCCTTAGGTCCTTGGGGTGTGAAGGCCTCTCTTGATGGTTCATTGCTTGTCTAATTAAAACTGTTGGTGCAGGGTCCTCTGCTTCATAGGAGGAAAGAGACTCAAAGATTGGCTTTGTAAAAAATTGATTATACTAAACTTGGTAGAATGTCATTTATTAGGCATCAAAGGTGCTGAAGTGATTCACAATTTAGACTAAATCTAAAGTTTATAGGCGATATTATTAATGAATTGTTACTTCATGAATAAAAAAAAGCATCACATCCAGTGTTTGTGATTGTTTTCTCGAACGATTTATGTCATAAATATATGAAAAATTAAGAATTCCCTGTTTATACAGAAAGTGCCTCTCGGAAAACAAACTTACACTGCAATGTTTTTATATGCTGCAGTATGAGTTTTATGATAAACTCGTACGAAGATCAAGCGCCTAATTAAAGGTGAAGTATGCAATTTCCAGAGCAGAAAAATAGAGACTGTTTACAAACCGGTTTCATGAGTGTCCTACCCAAAACTCAAGCGGTGGGTTAAGCCAATTTTTCTGTGTCAGGTTGATTGATATACTTGAACAAATAGGGCTTTGTTTTCTGTTATGCTGTTTAATACATGCATATAATATGACATATGCCAGTTCTTGTAACTGAGACAATTGCTCTCTGGTTTATGTCTCTAAGAGTGTTGTTTATAACAGCTGTGCTTCTGCATAACAAGGTGCATTTGTAAGAATCACTGACAAAAAGACTGAACCCAGTAAAGTAGGCCAAGATTTCTCTGTGTATATGTCTGTCACATTTATAGAAAAAAGAAAAGTATAAAATAAACATTATATAAAAATGACACAATTTGCTCAAGCTAATTACATAGAAATCATTTTTTTTTGTCTGGAAAAATTTGTTATAACATTTTCATCCTTTCTGCTTAATACAACAGATGTTTAACAAAATACATGTTCACTGTTACAGAAACATTGATGTGACGTTGTTAGCCCACTGATTGCGATAATAAGGCAATTTAGACAATATTGCAATTAAACTTTACCACAGTACTTTGACCAAACAGAGTTTTTTTTTTTCATCTGTAATTCTGTGGTGCTAATTATTATTGTACTATTTATTTTGGTAAACAATTAGGTCAGGTAAGTTTAAGAACTTTTATCATTAATTAATGTTGATTTAGTACAGGTAAGTTTTTGTACTTTTTTTTTTTTTTTTTTGCTTTTGCTGGGATGGGAACATTCTCAAAGTTTCTGTAACATAATAACTGTAATATTCTGGAATATGGAACATTCCATCCTGGTTGGTAGCTCATGCTAGTTGCATGTTCCATGTAATTTTTATGCATGAATAACAGATTAGCTTGTATAAGTTGTCAACATATATAGATATAGATAGATATATAGATATTGATAGATAGATATATAGATATAGATAGATAGATAGATATATAGATAGATACACTCTAAAAAATGCTGGGTTAAATATAACCCAGCGCTGGGTTAAAAAGGGACAAAACCAGCTATTGGGTTGTTTTGACCCAGCGGTTGGGTTGTTTGAACCCAACTGCTGGGTCAAAACAACCCAATAGCTGGTTTTGTCCCTTTTTAACCCAGCGCTGGGTTTTATTTAACCCAGCATTTTTTAGTGTAATAGTCTGAGACATTGTTTTATCAATTAAGGAAAATTTCTGTAATATGGTGTGGGATGTATCTGTTTTTCCCTGTGGCTACAACAGCGGTCTGTTGTCGAGGACCGTTCAGCTGGGTTTTAAACAAATCAGGGTAATCATGAGAGACAGGTTTTAGGTTGAAAAATAAACTCTTCATGTGTACTGAGGGAATATGACATGTATTGGCTGTGTCACTGGTTTTGGGTTACACTCTCAGGACAGGCAAGAGGCGTCTCCTATACTTCCTGACTTCTCGCTTGTGCCAGCTAATGTACTGGAGCTTTCTGGACCCCCTCCTTCGAGAACTTGGGGTTTGGGACCAGGCCGGAGTGGCG
>NW_015641057.1:178499-196213 GCF_001515625.1 Sinocyclocheilus rhinocerous | reverse complement strand
AAAAATGCTGGGTTGTTTCAACCCAACTTTGGGTCAAATATGGACTAACCCAACTTTTGGGTTAAAAATTTAATGTAAAAATTTAACCCAACGGTTGGGTTAGTCCATATTTGACCCAAAGTTGGGTTGAAACAACCCAGCATTTTTTAGAGTGTACATAGAAACATTACAAATCAAAGCAAAACCAAAACTGTTATAAAAATTTGTATTTTCCTGTGTTATGTAATTTATCATAATTGTTTCACAACACAAACATTTTTACATAGTTGAGCTACCTGGTTACCCGAGGTCCAAAAAAGACACTCTGCAGAAGTAGGACAGAGTTTTATGTAAAAGTCCAGCCACACTGAGGTTATTTAAATGATACCAAACATGATTTAGAATTCACACTGAACATTATATATTGATTACTAACATTCGTAAGAAACTTAAGGTGACCCTGGTCTCGTAGATGAGGAGAAAAGTGGAGGGAGACGGGAAAAGCATGAGAGGAACTATTAAATGGGAGCTCTCACGCAATCCTGCCCAGTGGAATATAAACCCAGACGTAGGTTTATTCTTTTATTGAGTGGCGCTAGTTTCCTCGGAAACTTCTTGGACCCATGAGACTCCAGCCTTACATATTTCTCAGCTGTTCAAAGTAGACCTTGATCAAAAGATGGAGATATAGCGAAGTGTCAAGAAAGAACAGCAGCTGTGCAAATCTATGACTGAAGTGTATTCCTGTTTTATCCTGAATATCCTGTGGAGTATAACATCCAACCCTACCACAGGAAAGAGGTCAAGGGTTGAGTAGTTAGCGTGTTAGCTTTTAGCCCCTACTGATAGATGTCATAACTACACCATATGGCTCAAAAAGAAGAGTAAATTTAAGCCTAGATTTAATCAAGTCAACAAGATGCAAATTTATCTAGCTGCATCCATGGGTTTTGTGATGTACTATTGCAATAGGCTTTGGGAGTTTGTCTGTATACCAAAGAGAATATGTTCTGTGAGCAAAGAAAGCAATGATGGTCGTTTCAGGGGATACTAATATGCTGAGGCAAGCACTCTGATAGGGGTTAGAGGAGGCTGTAGGTCTGGTCATGCCTGTAGGCATAAAGAACCCATTGGGTCACTAACATTAATGAACAATATATCAGCAGACCACGAACAAACCTTCATGCACCGCTGTTGCTTGAAGACATATAAGGATTGTGGCCACTCAGCATTTTGAAACAGAAATGTACTGACATACATTAGTGAAATACAGTGGTGGCCAAACGTATTAGAACACTAGTATTTTCACCATGCAGCTAAAAATGGTTTTAAGTCTGTTATTTCTATCTTTTGCTGCAGTTGTATGAGTAGGAAATATCAGTTTACATTTCCAAACATTCATTTTGCCGTTAACTGTAATAATCCAGTGAGATTTTTGTTTGCACAAGGAGTCTGACAACAGCCAGTGCTCCACACAGAGACCTGATCTGTAGCGGTGGCCAAAATTATTAGAACACTAGTATTTTCACCATGCAGCTAAAAATGGTTTTAAATCTGTTATTTCTATCTTTTGCTGCAGTTGTATGAGTAGGAAATATCAGTTTACATTTCCAAACATTCATTTTGCCGTTAACTGTAATAATCCAGTGAGATTTTTGTTTGCACAAGGAGTCTGACAACAGCCAGTGCTCCACACAGAGACCTGATCTGTAGCTTTGCAGGTAGGTTTCTTGAAGCTTCTTGGAGACATTGCCACAGTTCTTCTGGATTGAGTCTGTCTCAGTTTGTTCTGTTTCTTCATGTCTTTCCAGACAGACTGGATGATGATGATCTCTGTGTGGAGCGCTGGCTGTTGTCAGACTTCTTGTGCAAACTGGATTATTACAAGTAATGGCAAAATGATTGTTTGGAAATGTAAACTGATATTTCTGACACACTACAGCAAAAGCTAGAAATAACTATCTTGACTCAAAACCATTTTTTAGCTGCATGGTAAAAAAAATACTAGTGTTCTAATAATTTTGGCCACCACTGTAGAAAATATAATCTGCACAATTCTGCACTATATTTAGGGGCTTGCTTCTTGATTATCTATGATATTCTGCCTCCTGTACAAACTTGACTTTTATTGTATGGACAAGATGCCATAAATGTAATATCTGTGGGAAATGAATCCCTAAATCTTGAGTATGATCGGTAGTAACGGAGAGATTTGTCTTACACTATAGAGACTGTAAAAAACTAAACTGTGCCATTTTTACAGAAAACAAATGCAGTTTAAATGTAAACAGATTTGCAGAACAACAGAAAAAAGTGTGATTTACAAAATAAACAAACAGTAATAACACAGGTGGTAAGGAGTAAGCCACATGAAGAATCAACAAGTAGCCACAAACTGTAATATTATATATATATAATAATATAATATATTAATAATATATATATGATGACGTGACGTGACATGTGGCCAAGCATGGTGACCCATACTCGGAATTAGTGCTCTGCATTTATCCCATCCTAAGTGCCTTAAGACATCCAGGTTAAGAGTGAATTCCTGACTCCCCCTGGTGGTTCCAAGTGTTACTGCTGGAGAAATCTACTCATTTTGGATCTGACCTTTACCATTTATGTCAGGCCCACAGGATGACTAAATAAACCGAATAAACCTAGAACCTAGGACCAAAAAATGAATGCTTAGAGAAGTTTAAAAAAAAAAGAGATGTGACATGTGGCCAAGTATGGTGACCCATACTCGGAATTAGTGCTCTGCATTTAACCCATCCAAAGTGCACACACACAGCAGTGAACACACACACACACCGTGAACACACACCCGGAGCAGTGGGCAGCCATTTTTTGCTGTGGCGCCCGGGGAGCAGTTGGGGGTTCGGTGCCTTGCTCAAGGGCACCTCAGTCGTGGTATTGAAGGTGGGAGAGACCGCTGTACATCCCCTCCCCCCGCCTACAATCCCTGCCGGTACGAGACTCGAACCCGCAACCTTTGGGTTACGAGTCCGACTCTCTAACCATTAGGCCACGATATGTGACCCTGGACCACAAAACCAGTCTTAAGTCCCTTAATAATCATAAATTTTATTTTATGCCAAAAATCATTAGGACATTACGTAAAGATCATGATCCATTAAGATCTTTTGTAAATTTCCTACCGTAAATATATCAAAACTTCAGTTTTGATTACTGGATGCAACAAATGCCTTGTTTGTAATGGGTTTTAATGTTTATGTCTTGTCGCTCCGGCCGGACACGGCATCAACAGTATGTGAGGGGCGTAACATTTCCGTCTCCCGCTTGAGGTATTCGGCCAATCACAACGCACTGAATAGCTGGGCAATCACAGCACACCTCGCTTTTTCAGACCGATGAGTTTTGTAAAAATCGACGCGTTTCAAAAAGGCGGGGCATAGAGGAGAAACAATAATGTACAGTATGTGGAAAATAATGTGTTTTTTTAACTTTAAACCGCATAAACACATTTCATTACACCAAATACACAAAATAATGTTCTTTTTAGCAGCATCATATGACCCCTTTAATCAAAGCACATCATTGGCTAAACTAAGGTCTTCTCTTTCCAACAAAAAAAACGAGAATGTTCTCTTAAAGAGACCGTGGCAAGGAAATGAACACAAAGAGTATGTTGCCATATGGCTACACCATGCGGTAGAGGGTTAAGACTGGTTTTGTGGTCCAGGGTCACATATATAATTAGGGAATCCTGGGGATGTCAGTTTAAAGTTTTTTTTTTTTTTAATTGCAAATTGTAAAATGATTTTTACTTCCAAAAAATGGTACATTTAACCCTCGGGTGCTCTGGTGACTTTTTCGGTCACATTTGATTGACTAACCGGTCCTGAAAAAACTCACACTTGTCCAATTGATGAATAATTTTCATCTAGTTGAAGCGTTTGGTACTGCACCCAAACAAAATCTAATAGATTTTTTTTTTCTATACCTATATCATATTTATAATTATTTGGATTAATTGCTTTGATTTTGTTACAGTTTGAGTAAAACATGTTTTGGAAAATTTATGTTTTATATAACATTTGAAAACAGTATTTATGTGTATTTTTCATAACTCAATTTATTGTTCATTGTATAGTTCACCCAAAAAAATGTTGTCATTATTTACTCACCCTCATGTTGTTCCAAACCTGTATAAGTTTCTTTCTTATATTGAACAGAAAATAAGTTATTTTGAAGAATTTTGAAGAACTATCTTAACAGTTGTTGGTCCCCATTGACTTCCATAGTAGAGAAACAAATACTATGTAATAGGGACCATCAACTGAATGATTATCAGCATTCTTCAAAATATCTTATCGTATGTTCAACATAAGAAAGAAACATCATGAAGGTGAGTAAAGGATGACAACATTTTTGGGTGAACTATCCCTTTAAACTTCTATAACTTTTTTTTTTTTTTTTTCAGTTTCACATAACTACTGCATACATATGACTCAGTGCCATAAAATCCCCCAAAACTACAAACTATTCAATAAAAAACATTATTAAACTAAAATATAGTACATTCATTTCATCGCCACACAAGGGGCACCATAGGATTAACAGTATTTTTCTGTAAACTTGCATGAAATTAGGTTGTCTCTATTACAGTTTTTCTTCATCCATACTGACAAATCCAAGTTAGTAATATTCCAAGTAAGCACATGTGTTGCTGGTCTGGGGGGAAAGAAAGCATATTTTTGCTGACACAGGGCTCAAGCCTGTGAGAAATGAGATATTGGGGTCCACTGAAGATGGTAGACTTAATTAGGTGTATCAGAATAAATGCTGTGTTGTTAACACACAAAAAAGTCTGTTTGGCCCAGAAAAAAAAAAAAAACAGGAGGCAATCACTTCCACTGCCATTACCATAAACCGTTTTGAATTATGCAAAGAAAGGAACATAATTAGTTCCTCTGGAGCGAAAGCAGAGACAGAGGTGGATATACTGTCCCACATATTTGCAAACAGAAAAATAACTGCTCATAAAAATAGACTGCTTTCATGTGTGTGTGTGTGTGTGTGTGTGTGTGTGATACACAGCAGTTCTCTGGTGCACACAGAGCAGAGTACAGAACAATAAGACTTTTTCTGGCTAGATCAAGGGGAATCTTTTTTTTTTTTTTTTAAGAAGCCTGTCTTCATATGCTGCTTTCTCTGATACATTAGTCATTGTACAAAGATCCCCAACCCCTCATGTTTGGAAACAAAAGCTTCCCCAGCTTAACCCAGAAAAAAGGATGACAAGCATTGTTATTTATTATTTGAATAAAGAACAATGGTTTTGTTTGCCAGATTTGCACCAGGTTGCATCAGTTTCTGTTATGCCATCTGCAGTTCTTACCCTTTGTAGATCTCAAGAGCGAGAACTTGATAGTCAGATCGGCGTTCGGAAACTCTGTTTTACTTTGATGATACCTCATACCATTCTCATAACGCTCAACAAACTTCACAGTCTCAAACTTTAAATATAGTCTTCAGCCAGGTGAGGTGAGATACCAGACAGTGTGTGACTGAAAAACAAGGGTGTCTTTGATAAGAACACAGATAAATGTTTGTAAAATCTCATTTTAAACACACACGGTGTTCATTTGGGGTTGAAAACTGTTTATATTTTCATAAAGTTTACATTTAATGACTCTAAATGTTACTGTGGTGTACTTGTCAATCAAATAAGTAATATATTTTCATTACACCTTGAATACTAAATGTACAAGTTTTTAAACATGTCTTATAGGTAATTTTTTTTGTTTGTTCAAATATTGAACAAAAAAATAAATAATAATAATAATATTTTATTATTCATACTTAAATATCATACATTTTTGGTGAGGTAAACCCTGTGATATTCATTTTTAGTGAAAGTAAACTTTATAATATTTAAACTTTTTTGACTTTAGAAATGTATGTGCGTGTGTGGAATGGATGATGCTAATTATGAAATATATGCATACCTCATATCTTCTTAATAACCCCGACAGACATCTGCAGCATAAAACAGATACTATATTCCGAAAAATACATCAAAGCACACAAGAAGATCATAATACGGAAATGCTGCAATAACACTTTATGGACATAATCTTACATGCAAACTTTCACTGATGTTCACATTTGTATGTGTGAGAGTTGTTCACTTGTGGGTGATAATTTACTTGTTGAACTTAATTGCATATTAGCATATATGCAAATGTATTTAGCTTAATGTCCCATCTGGGTTTGTTTTGTAATACATTTTCCATAAGAATATCTCAATACACATGCTATACGCAGTTAAAAATGAATGGCCTTAAATATATTCAATTAATCACATGCTTTAACATGCTAACTTTTACAACCATCCTTCTTTCATAAAAAGATTAAAGGGTGATGGAGTTTTATCATTTAGACCACAAAGGCAGGCACATAATATAGGTTTCTAAAATCTTTCAGGATTATACTTTTGAAACTCAAAACAAAGTTTCAATTCACCTGAGGGATGAACAATGTGATGAAGAGAGGTGGAGCTTTAGAAAGAAGCTATGTGCATGGAAATAGCATGGAGATAAAAAAAGTGAAAAGGGGTCATGAGCAAGTATACTAACAAAAAAAAAAAAAAAATAATATTTAGCATTTTTATTCAGCATTTTTGAGTATTTACATTTTTTTTTAAATTTGTTTGCCAACTACACTGGTTGCACTATATCACAACACAAATACATAGGCTATTGTCTATTTATTGCATTGTTCTGTACAATGTCTTATCCACTTGTTCAGTTTCTTATCCACTAAAAGGCATAAAGACTATAAAGGAAGTTTTTAAAAATAAGGGCCATGGTGTCCTTAAAATCACTGTGGGAAAAGATTTTACAATTACATATCAAGTTAAGGAGCAGAAGCAATTGTTGTCCTTTATAGTAATAAAACAATGAATTATCTGTTCAAATGCAGGTGGTGTATAAGGTAAGGCAGGGTGCGAACTACGGGGGAGCTAGGGGGAGCTCGGCTCCCCTTAATAAGACATGGGCTCCCCTGAAAACGTGATTTGTGAAATTTTGGGGGGTCTCAAAAAATATTGACAATGTGTTATTTTGACGTGCAATTTCAGTTTTGTGTAATGTGATCATCGTGGATTATTATGTGTAAAATTGCAAAAAATATCATTCATTCATGCATGACGGCGATTTAAACCTAATTCACTTCAATAAAGATAACTATACATGCTATTCCTGTCATGAGCATCAAGGTGTGGGGGCGCTGCGGTGCAAATTCCACTCATGTTTAGTACATGTTAACTCAAAGATCCGTAGAAAAAATATAAACGCTGGACTCTGTGGTCGATTCTGTGTTAAAGTAAGGCATGTTATTCGCAATTATGTGTTGTGGCTGGGTTGTTATAGGTCTGCGTGACTCTCGATGTAGGCCTAATTGAACGGAGGAAATATGGTATTCTTCTGTAGCCTGACGACGAGTAACTTTAACCGTTGTTCATGTGAACTCAAAGACAGCCTGATGCTTTGTTTATAGACTATTTGTGGGTGGCTGTTTGTTGTTTCACCTATCAATTCGTGTCGATAAAGTATAATAGGGTAAATCCTGTATAGTGATCTATCCTATATAGTGATCATTATCACCGGTTGTTAATTACTCATCATCTCATCTATATATACCATGCTCACTCTGTCTGTCATTGCTACTACATTGTATTTGTCTTCTCAGTCCTGATCTTGATGTTGACTATAGTTTACCGTGTATCTGTTCCTTGTGTTTGGATTACCTTTTGGCCACGTTTTTGTTCCGTTTGGATATTTTGTTACTTTCAATAAAACTGCAAATGGATCTTACCTTGTCTCTCCGGGCATTTCATGACAGAGGTAAGGTATAAGTGTATATGTTGTCTCTAAAGCTTAAAAAAAAAAAAGTTTCCCTTTAGTCTCTAGAAATGTTCTCAGCCTGTACGTTTATTGTAGATTTTTTTCACTCAACATCAACAGCCCCGCTGAACACAAAACAATAAAACCACTTAACATTATTCCTGAAAAGGCCCAAAGTTTGGTTATTTGCTAATACACAAGGCCTAAGACTTGCACAGAACAAAACTGTGCTTCCTACTTGTCAACAGCCATTCTAAAAAAGCAATTATGAGAAACTTCCCACAGGTCCAGTTTAATTTCCGTCAGTCATAGTTCCAAAATGAATTTTAGCAGACTGCAACTCAGACATGACAAGCAACCTGGCCAGCTGTGTTTATTAACATTCATTCAAGTGTGCCCAACGGAGACTAACAGCTAATCTTTCCGACTAGTTGAGTTAATTTCATGCCTGTTCCAACTGGTCCAATATCTCATACATAAATCACACTTTTGCAGCAGCACTAAGTTTAGCTAGATGAACATATGCACCGTTTCTATTATTGGCACCATTATAGGAACATAATCATTTTTAGATGAGCAGGCAGAGAGGGAACAAAGCGAAAGCTGGCACAGCTTCAAAACAAGAAAACTGGCACCACTGTGGTTCATTTTGATGCCACTTGCTTTAAATGCAAGTCAGGGGGGTGAAGCAGAGGGCCCTCTCAATGCACATAAACAGAGCACTGTTTGTTTCGCTTTCCCGTCTGACCTTTGGAAAAGCATTTCCGAGAGCTAATTGAATAAAGCCTAAATACTTTGTATTGCCAAAGCCCCCCAAATCCCTATAGACAGCGCACTGCACTACCCTTGAATTATGTCAAAGACTTCCTTAATTTAATTTCTGCAGGGACTTTAGTTCAGTTCCATAGTTTTCTTGAGGAAAACTGTCTTATTTCAAATAATTCAGTCTGTATAATAGGTTAAATCTGAGCAGTGTTGCTTCCTTCTCAATAGCAGCAGCGCACTGTGACCTGCACACCTTGTACATAAATAACCTGTACGCTCCGGCAGAGGCTGTCAAAATGCATCTGGATCCCAATGATCCCGATGTAAGAGCAATGTGTAGCACACAAGCTGACAGATGGAGCACTTTGCATTTAAACAGCAGGTATTCCCTGTTACTGATCATGCAACAATGTTAAAAACGCCTTTATGTATATCGTTTGGCCTAATGAGGAATTCCACAGAGGAACTAGAAACAGGTTTGCTTATTAGTGTTCTTTTCTCTTTTGTTGTTTGTAAACATAAAGATGCACACTGTATGTGATTGAAAAAAAAAGAAGTTTCTATGGGGTTTAAAAGAAAGCATGTGGTTAACCTAAAGGTCGAGAACATTCTCCAGAAATCATAGAGGCATTCTCCACAGCTGCATTTACTTACACATCCAGAGTTTCTATTCAATACAGAGCTGGGAGGTGTGCAAGGATCAAAAGGAACACTGTCATGCTCAGTTATGATTGATGGGACCCCTAAGGTCTTTATGTCACAACCAGAGTTAAGAAAATGTAGGCCATCATCTTTGAGACTCTTCACAGAAGACATATTCTCATGGTTACAATGCAGTTATACAACAAATAACCAACAAGTCTTTGAAATTTCATTGGATATTCTCGGAAGCAACTTGGGTGTTCTGAATAATGAGCTACAACTCTGGCCCTCCTGCTTGCATGCCAAAACATCCTCTCAGTTTAAAAAGATCAGTGTCTGTGCACAATGAATGATGACTTAGCCTCAATCCATGAAACACGTTCCTGCATCCCATGGGTAAATTATGAGTTTCTTCACTTTAGATCCGTGCTTACACATGCCCATCCTGCTTTCTGAGCATCATTTGATTCTGCTAAAAATGACTAGAATGATGACTAAAGCTCACAATCTACTGAATGAGACTTTTTTTGTTCTGAGGCAACATTACTCAGATGTTTGGCTCAGTCATGGGCCCATAGGCTCATGGATCTTATCCGGCCAAAGTCTCTCTGAGCATTGCATTTGCAGACTCGTGATTCATGTTGACAGTAGAGGAAGCAAAGAAATGCTGTTTGGCATGTTTCTGAATCCTCTGCATAGCTTCTACCTGCAACAACCCCAGGCACTGCAACTCAAAATTCTTGTCAGGTGCTGTTATTATGGGTACGCTGTAGAGCAGGGGTGTCAAATTCTACTCCTGAAGATCCACCTTCCGTCAGAGTTTAGCTACGACCCTAACTAAACACACCTGAACCAGCCAGTCAAGGACTTCAAGACTATTTGAAAACTACAGGAGTGTTGGAGTAGTGTTGGAACCAGACTCTGCAAGACAGTAGCCCTTCAGGAGCAGAGTTTGGCACCTCTGGTGAAGAGGAAGGGGTAATCAAGTACAAAAGCTGTGTCCAATCCTGCTCCTAGAGGGCCACCTTCCAGCAGAGTTTAGCTCTATCAATAATTAAACACACCTAAACCAGTTCATCAAGGTGTTCAGGAGCCCTAGAAACTTCCAAGCAGGTGTAATGGAGCTAATCTCTACAGGAAAGTGGTCCTCCTGGAGCATGATTGGTGTACAAGGTTGCCAAGAGACCTCTGGACTCTTTCCTCGCACATGTGCAAAGGTGTCTTCGAAGGTTTATGAAGGAAGCAGGTGGGAGTTGCCAGGTCCAAGTTCTGGACTGAAAAGCACATGTTGGGGACCTGGATGCCCAAAACTGAGTGCCTGTGGCTGCTAGATCGTCTTTGCACTTCCTGACCTTCATTGGCCTAATCATGATGGAGACACGATAACTCATTTTATTTAAGTCTCGATATTCCCCATGGACAATTTATATCTCCCTTTTTTTGTTTGGTAATTTTTATATAAAATTGATGTCACTCCAAGGCCCACTGTGACTGTCTTTGGCTAGCGCTTCTAAACTCCTGAATGAGTAACACGACTTTTTGTTCTGAGGCCTCATTACTCAGATGTTTGGCTCAGTCATGGGCCCATAGGCTCATGGATCTTAGCCACTCAAAATCTCTAGGAGCATTGGTTTGTAGACTCATGTGATTCATGTTGACAGTAAGGGAAGCAAAGAAATGGATGTTTGGCATGTTTCCGAACCCTCTCCACAGCTTCTTCAACTATCACAGCCACTGCAGGCCCGACATGTCCAAGATTCTTGTCAGTTGCTGTAGTTATTGTACATGGGGGCCCAGCAAAGGAAGAGGTTGACAGTGCATCTTACTAGTAGATGCATGGTGCATTGCACCACAATATCAATGAGAGATTGGCTCTCTGCTTGTGTTCCCTGCGACTGTCAGTAACAATGAGCTCTCACTCCCTCATACTGTCAGGGCTTGATACAGAGGATTGAAAAGCATCTAGTTGCTAACAAATATTCAGCAGTGTTTCAGACTGTTGCGCTCAACTATAAAGCTCAGGTTTGAACATCTATTCGATTTGTTGAACACTGTGTGTTAAATTTCTCAGGGCCACCAGGGCATTGGGCTTTCAGTTATGACCTCATGTATCCTATTGCACATGTCAAAGTTGATTTAAAACATGATCTAATGACAGGTTGTCACAAAATGTATGTAATATGCACCGCATTAAGCCAAAAAATGTGGACATTTCAATGTGTTTGCATATATCAATGCATGGGATACAATGATGTTTGTGTCTACCCTCATGTCAAGCTTTGCAACTGATTGATTGTGCCAATTAGCAATAAAGAGCTAGAGTTTTAATGTCCTTTATATTCTAACCAAATTATATTTTGACTCTGACATCAGAGCTGTAGTGCATTATGAGCCTGAAGAAGACCTTGAATAAAACAAACCGAATTTTGCCTAATTGCTCTCCATGGATGCTCAAAACAAGAATCCAATTGCAAGCCATAATTGGGTAATATGGATGACTTTCTTTGAAATGAAGGCTTCACATGTGCAGGTATGAGTCAAAGCAGTTCCACAACAAAAATCGATATCAGCATGATTAGATAGAGTTCTGAGCTCCATCTGGCCGCAGTGTACTGTGGCACTCACATGCAGTCCTGAGGGACGAGAGTGTTTACAAAGTTTGTCTTTACTAACTGGTCTACACTTTTCTGGTCTACACTGTAGTGAATACAAAATGAGAAAGATATTTTCATGTTTTTGGAGGCAGGGTGTATGTTGCAGTATGTAAGTTGTTAATTAGTTTATTTCTTTCTAGCTTTGGGAAAACGGGCGTGAAGAATAGCAGGGAAGTAATTAAGTTATCATCTTTGAGATTGAAACGCTTCAGTGATAAATTGTGAGGAGAACTGGAAAGTGGTTGTCTATAGGTCTAATGGGAATTGTAATCCCATAATCATGAGGAACGCCAAAAATAAAACATGCTCTGCTGTGGAAATGATGGGAGTTGAAGAGAGTTCCTAAAGTGGAAATACATACAAATATTTTATGTAGAAAAGATAACGTTGTAGCAATTTAATTGCATCCAGTGAATGCTCCATATATATATATATTTAGCTGTTTTTAAATAGTTATTTATATTCGGCCAATAAATAAATAAATATTGCATATGCTAGTGTATTTGTAGCTTTCCATTATTTCTCTATTTATAAATATATACAGCTTTTGCGCTTTATACTTAATGCTCACAAATTTAATTAGTGTCCACAAATAACATCAGCTGTTTTAACATCAGTTTTAATGTCTAGAATCCCATAAATGTGGTTCCGCGGTAAGTGGCTTATCATTAGGCAACTAAGTAACAATGTTGTATTCAAAATAAATGGAAACAAATGACTTCAGGCTTTGTGTAAACTACAAACTTGTTGCCCATTTCAGTAAAACTCCACACACTCTTAAAAGAAGAAGAAAAAAAAATCTCCCAAAGCATAATGTACTATGCTAATATGAAAGAATGTTCCAAATTCAGTTGTTTCCCCATATTTTGAATGAAATATTTCATTGTATTTATTTTGGGATTAAAGAAAAGTCTGTACACTTGACAGAAAATGTCCTCATGAATAATCACCAATAAATAACTCTTTGGCTGAACATGATTCAATCATGGATGGTGGTTCCGCATGATTGAATCATGTTATTTGGACATGTCTAATTCTAGATGGGATTACTCGGTGTGCTTTAGTTCATCCTACATTAAGTATTTCAGTAGAGATAACGTGTTTCCATCATGTAGAACTGAATATAGCAGACCTGTCTTCAAGTGTGTACACCTCTTTAACAAACAACTTTAAGATGACCAGACAATTGTCAATTGTGGGGGTGGGCCATTGATCATTTTGAAATCATACCCTATTTATTGCATACAAATTGTTAATACTTTACTACAGTTAAGGGTGGATAATCTTATCAGTTGTTTATTATTCATGCAACAATACTGTTATAGATTTTTTAATTAATAACCATTGATAATATAGCTGACAACTTTGTCTAGTGCTCTTATCAATGTTTATAGCATGATTTGTGAAAATTGAACTACTATACTGAATGACATAGACTTCTTCATAGACTTCTTCTAGTGTTTGCGTATTTCATTTCATTTTGTAACCTACTTGTTCTACAGATCTGTGTACTAGTGTATGCTACTGTTTTTGATAGCATTGATAATGTTTCTGACTGATAACATCATGGTATTTTAGAATTTTAGTGCAGTAGAATATCTTGCTTATTTTGAGGCACTTACTTGACTATTCTGCTAGGAGAACCCTCCTGCGCTTTATTTCTCTGAAATGCTTAGGCTGTGTGTATGAGCGGTGAAGTGTGAACAAACAGCCCACCAAACAACCAATCAGACATTTACAAATACAATCAAACGAGTGTCTTTGCATCTAAACAACAGCATTTCTTGTCATATGTAAATCCGATATGTCTTACAAGTCAAATGAGCACCATTACCCGCCACTGCACAAAAAGTACCTGCGTTTGGCTGTTGGCGGGTGTTGATTTCATCCCCTGCTTGCAGTCCTCTAAAGGCTTGCGTCTGCAAGTATTTCTGATTCCCTACACATAAACCTGTCTTCACATCCCAGTACGATCCTTCCTGCTTATAAATTCCTCTCTTCATCTCTGAAGCACTAAATTACTCAACTGGATCATATAACTAAATGAGAAATGAAAAACAGCTCTGTAACTAGAGGGTGGAAGCCAAAGTACTGACTCTGTCTGCTCCTCCACAAGCTTGAATTATCAATGAAAGTCTGTGTGATATCTCAACATTATGTAATACCACAACCTCTTCTAACATGACTTAAGCACCTTACCAGCAATTCTTGTAATGCATACTTGAATATTGAATTTCACACTAACCAAACAAGCAGAAACAGTTAATAAAATACTTGTGTTTTGTGGGCGGAAAACCATATGCTCAATGTTTATCAGTGGCTTTGTTTATGGAAAGAATAATTTGCATTTAAGTGTCATTTATAACACACAAAAGTTCCTCTAATACTGCCCTGTAGAGATTTGCACACACACATACAAATGCAAAGGCTAGATCACATCTGGGACAACAAATTATACATACATACATAAAGTTGCTGGTTTGTTAGTGGTGGATTCGTCTTTAAAGTTATATAACTGTACTTTTGCACCACCAACTGTGAAATGTTCCCTCACAGTCAGTAATACAACACGTTAAAACTAGGAGTGTGCTGTTTATGAGTATGGAGTAACAAGGAGACAGTTTGATTGTGTGATAGTGATTTTATGCAATAGTCCAACGAACAAGAAGTTCATATTGAGTAATTTGCATTTTTCCAAAGTTGCAGATGAACGCTGAGCATCAACACAAAATAGTGGTGTTTCATTCCTGAATGATTCAGTGTTTTGAACAAATCAGTTAAGTAAATGATTCAATGGTTCCATACACACTGCAGCTAAATTCAGTTGTCAGTTCACCTTTAAGTGTATAATCCTGTTCATTACACACAGAGTTCAGTCATTTATGGGTGTGACAACTGCATTCTACAACCAAATTAACTTTTGAAAAATTCAGGTAGTGACAGCAACATATAGAAACATTCTATGCAGTATAGATAAAGGAGGAGGGAAGACTGACAAAGTGAATTTTGGTTTGCATATAAAAATTAAATAAACATTAAATCTTAGTTAACTATAAAATTATTATAAATTAGTTCACTAATCATATCCCATGACCCATACATAAATTCCATACTTATTAAACATTAGAGCAAATCATATATTCCATTATCTGGTGTGCTTTCTTTGTTCACAAAGTTTTCGACAGCATAAAGAGGTGAATTATAAAGATGAATAATTTCTGAATACACTTATGTGAACAGTGTGAGTGGAATCTCTGAGGCGTGTAAATACAGTGATTCTGATCTTTGTTTTTTTTTTTTAACTATGGCCGAATATTTTAAAACTTCCTAAGAGTCCTGCTGTGCTAATAGTGATTGATGGCCCCTCCTGAGCACATGACCCATGTCCATCATGAATATGCATGAGCCCAGGACAGGCGCTGCCTCAAGAGTGGAGTTGTAGGAGGTGAAAAACAGAAGGATGGAGTGATTGATGGCCACGTTTTTGGACATAACGTCAGTTGCGCTACTGAGCCAGAACGGTCCCCCCCACTAAACTAAAGGTCATGATTTGAAGCTTGGGAAATCTAACACAGCCCTCTGACTCAATAAATGTTGCTGCATAAAGCGTTCTCCCTCCTCTGTCTCTCTCTTCTTGTAGGAAATGGTAGTTTTCGCTCAGTCGAGTTGCTTTGAGGCAGAACAATGTAAAGTAAGCAAATACATATGGAAGAGTTTGTCTGCATGTCCGTAAAAAGATTGCTATTGTATACCACACACACACACTATTGATTTTTTCACCTTTTCCAGTTCATTTGTATTCCTTATAGCAAGAACTGCTAGATTTTTCCATTTGTCATTTTTGCATTTATAGATAACTAAAAGCACTGATTACCCCCAAGCAGAGATTCATAAATCTAAAGCCCTGTAGCAGTTGATCCACTACAAGAAAATGTCATTAGAATTTCTAGAAGGAAATACAAGTGCTTGCAAGAGAGGAATACATTGTCAAGGCTTATTCTCTGTGTAAATCAAATGCTGCTTCAGAGCTGTGTTGTCCTTTCGCATCTTAATTGCATGAGTTAGGGTTCAATGCAAACCCAGATCTTAATGTTTGAGAAATATAAATACAGCACTGCCTTGCAAACAGTTTAATATTTAATACATATTTTAAAACATAAAAAAATGAAATAACGCTCCACATTATATAGTCATCACTGAAAACTACTGTAAACGTACTGAAGGAACAGAGAGAGTAGCAGGAGGTAGTGCTTTGCTCAGTGTGTCATGAGCTGTGCTTAGCAGGTGAATTCCATCTGCATTCCCTCCTCATACGCTCCTCACAGCGGTAATCTATTTACTGTTAATATCTCAGCAACTCTTTCCAATATGAAATGCAGTAACATGCTTTATGCAGAGCCATTCTGGGCCACCAGCTGAGCCGTGCCTAACATATTCTCCAAATACATGGACATCAAGATAAATACATTACATGTTTGTTGAGGACAAAACGTTTCTTTTCTTATCTTTTCTTTTCTGAAGGTTCAGAGGGTACAGAAAGTTAATTGAAACATGCCATACAGCATCTATCAACATCAAGGAATTGAACAGAAGAAAACAACACTTTAGGAACTGAGAAGAGGCTGTAAATCGTGGGGAAAATTTTAATTTAAAAGAGTGTTCGGTTTTCTCTGAAACAGTTAAACCTGAATCTGGCAACACATTTTGTTGATTGTTGTACATATCACGGCACTATGGAAACGAGTTGTCCGGTGAGTGTTAAAAGCTTGCTCTGTTGCATTTGAAAGTAATGTACCCCCACCCACTAAACCCGGCCCTAAAACTGTCTGATAGCAAAATAAAAATGCAAACATAAGATAAAAACACATTTACTGAAGCAACCGGACCATTTCAGCGTGCTTTTTTTGCATCTTTCGTCGTAACTCGTGTTTCACAGGACTTGAATCCAGCACTACGCATCGCAGGTACAAAGCTGTACCAGGTGAGCTACCAATATTTTTATCTCCAAAAATTTGATTCAAATGTGAAATTGTATTATTTTACCAATTATGTTGTCAGACTCTGTTCCATGTGTTGTGTGTGTCCTGCTCCCCATGTGCCTTCCCATGCCCATATTTGGTTTGTTTCCTGTTCCTGTCCTGATTTAGTTGATTTCTTCCCAGGTGTTTCCCATGTTTAATTTCCATTTATCCCAGGTGTGTCTCGTCAGCCCCTCCTCCTGTGTGTATAAAAAGTGTTCCCAGTCCCTAGTTCTCTGTCCGCTGTTAAAGGTCTTCCTGTGTTCGTCTCCCTTAGTTCCTGTAAATAAAGTCTTGTTAAAGTATTCTCCAGCGTCTCCTCGTTCCTCGTGTGTGTGCATCGTGACAGAACAGCGGACCGAACTGTAAGCGGCATCCCTTCCCCGTGTTTGATTTCCGGTTTTTGTAAGTTTTTGTTTTGCCTTTTTTCCCGTGCGCTCCTCCACGTCCCCAAATGGAGGAGCGTTTAATGTTCCTCACAGTGGCTCAGGCGAGCCCAGACCCCATTGTCTTCGCGAGGGCGTTTGTGCCGCTCGCCCTCGCCAGCTCCCTCGAGGGGGAAACCCTCGCGACGCTGTTCCGGATCGGGATGACGTTCCATCATCCCACGGAGCTCCCAGACACCAACAACCTGGACTGGAAGGAGACAGTCATCCGGTGTCTGGAGAGTCTCCGATCCCGATCCGGAACCCCTCCGCCGGCCGTTCCCGAGGCAAGTCAGCAGGCAGTTAGTGTGGCAAGCCCCAAGGACGTTAGTGTGGCAAGCACCAAGGACG
>NW_015641057.1:169608-178489 GCF_001515625.1 Sinocyclocheilus rhinocerous | reverse complement strand
GTGTATAAAAACTGTTCCCAGTCCCTAGTGCTCTGTCCGCTGTTAAAGGTCTTCCTGTGTTCGTCTCCCTTAGTTCCTGTAAATAAAGTCTTGGTAAAGTATTCTCCAGCGTCTCCTCATTCCTCGTGTGTGTGCATCGTGACATATGTACTATGGTAAAAGTATTAAGGTCATATAGTATTGTACAAGGAGCTACTGGAGGGAGGGAGGTGAGGATCTTTTAATCTTCTCCTTTGTTAAAAATGATAAAAGTTGTGCCAAACCACCTCATGGAATAAGAAAGCCGTCATGTTTACTACTGTGACGATAAGTGTTTATCAGGATCAGCTAAATGCTGGATTTTCAAAAGTATGTTACGTATTTAAAGTTCGCACACCGGTTTTCCACACTGGTCTGTTATTGTGGGAACATTTCCACGCCCCTAAACATGACACGGCACAAAATGAAACATGAGTGGTTGCTTTACCTGTCAGTCATATGGGCTCTTGGGTGGGACTTGGCCATTTAAAGTGGCCAAAGTTCCCAGACCAGTCGGTCTGAAGGTCTGGTTATGCAAAACTATATCTATCCATCTGTGAACCTATAATTTTAATTAGATGTCAGTCATTTTCTGAAATGTTACATAGTGAAAATGGTGACACAATGTAGAGACATGATGCAATGGGATATGACACCTTTCAATGCATTTCAGTAATACATTTCTAAAATCGACATTTTTTCTGTGAATAATAAGGCCTGTTCTGTCTGTTGTTATGCAAACACCACACGATTTCACAGTATGTTTAAAAGAGAGAATTGTCTTTTCTTACCAACAGCCCAAAGACACGTTTACTGAAAATTATAAACCACAAACTATGCCATGCAAACCTCAGACCTTTTTCCAAAATATATGCAATTGAATTCAGACTTTGCTTTCAGATGGCACACCATCAAATAAAGTTACATGAACACCCATCACACACTGAGAGACACAATAAGCCCTTACTAAAAGGAAAAGGCTTTTCAGAGTGAACTACAGTATATGCATTTTGAACATTTCAATATCATGCTACTGTAATCTACATAAATTGTAGGAGATAGAACACACACATTTCAAACTTTACCTGGATATGAGGAATTTTTCTTTCTTTCTTTCTTTCTTTCTTTCTTTCTTTCTCTGCAGGCAAATTCTCTGGTTTGAAATTAGTATTTGTTTCAGGGTTAGACTTATAGACATCACATGAAATCGTGCTGAAAACAAACAAACTGCTCTTTGAAATTCTACGGCTCCTTTGGTGTACAGAGGGGATATTGGTTTTACTGTAAAGGCGAGGGACCAAAAGCGTGACTGTGATTTTTCCTATGAATATCAATATGTGTAATGCTTAAAGAAAGCACTTATTCTCCTAACACCTGTCTGAAATTATTTAGGTTTGCACACGGTATGTCAAAGAGAAAAGCTCTTTAAATAGATAATTAAATTTCTATGTTGATGGTACGTATCTGTTCCTCTGTTGTGTCTAAATGTCTAACAGCCGCTGGCGTCTTAATCTCATTGAGTCTGATGACCTCCTCAGCCTTGATGGGGGGGAGATATGGATTGTTTTTCTCTCCAATCTTTTCATTCACACTGAGTGTTTATATTCAAGTCGAACCTCAGCAAACTCTGTGACCTGAGCTGTGCAGCCCCGGATGTCAATTAAGAAAACTGGTCCCATGAGTCACCACGCACCTGCATTAACACAGATAGTGAAGCTGAGGCACTTAATGAACTGTATTGTACCATGAGTCGATTTTAACAAATAATTGGATGATGTCTATTTTTGGAAGCTTTTAGCATGTCGCATGTTAGAAGAAACCAGTTTGGTTTTTGCATAACCCATTCCTGTGTTCACTCCACATGCTTAACACACTTTTTTTCTGTCTTTTTATATAGAAATTGTAAGAAATGTTGGATTATAATGGTTCGTTGTTTGGATGCACCACAAATACCCAAGACATTGTCACACCCCTGGACTGTTTGCTGTGTTTTCCTTCCCCATGTGCTCTGTGTGACCTAGTTTCTGTCTCACGTTCATTATGTCATTTGGTTCAGGTGTGTCTAGTTAATTATCTTCATTTGCCAACCTACTTAACTTGTGTTTTGTTCACTGTTTTCTGTCCGGTCTACTACGTCCCTATGTGAGTCTCCTGCCTGTTCTGTCCTGGATTTACCCTTGTGTGGATTTATTAAAGACTATTTGCATCTATATTCATGCATTTATCTCTCCATAGAGTGACAGAAGACCGGACCTAAAAGTGAAAGTAACACGGCGTGTATCCCCGTGTTTTTTTGTTTTTGTTAAGTTTTCCTTTTGAGTTATTATGGTCGACCCAGAGCCCAGCCAACCACCACCCTTCTTTGCGGAGCTACAGTTTGAGCCCACCGCTGATGGAGAGCCAGAGCCCGCCACGACCGATGAGCCATCGCCTAGGAGAGCGACAGTGCTGAGGATCGCCCCGGAGCCAAAGCCTCAATCGGCATCAGTCCAGGTGCGCGAGCCAGCTGCTAGACATGCGACGGTGGAAGTGTCAGTATGGAGCGAGGGCACGGCGGAATGCCCCGCCCACTTCACCACCGCTAGGGGTGAGCTGAGGCTGCGCTCAGAGGATGTTAACATATATGCAGACATGCCCCCTCTTCTCCCGCCTTCGTCTGAACTCTGCCTGCCCTGAATCACCTGTCTGTCCTGAAACGACCACAGAGATTGTAACTGAATTTGTGTTTATATTGAACTGTCCGTCTGCCTAGAATTATCTGTCTGCCCTAAACTGTATGCCCATACTATAGCGACCACGGAGGTCGTTCCCCTGTCACTCACGGTGCTGGAAGTGGCCTTATGGTGTGTGTGTGGGCGGTACACACCGTCCCTAAGCCCCCTGAGCCTCGTGAACTTCCGCCCAGCCTCCCTCTCCCACTACCTCTGTACCAGTCCTCACCATTGCCACTGCTGTCTCCTGACAGCCCCTTAGCTCACCATCTGTGCGGTGGGATCGCCGCGGGTCTGCCAGTCTCCATTGCCGTCATGGCTGGAGGATCCCTTGTCTCTGCCTCCAGCCTCTGAGTCTCGGACTCCGCCTCGGCCCTTCGACCCAGCGGCTCCACCATAGCTCCTAGCTTCCTCCTCTCCACCGTGACCCGTCAGTCCACCAGCTCCGCCTTGGTCTCCACTCTTCCAGTCTAGTCCAGTCTACTACATCCCTATGTGTGTCTCCTGCCTGTTCTGTCCTGGATTTACCCTTGTGTGGATTTATTAAAGACTATTTGCATTTCTTCATCTTCTTTGTGCGTTTCTCACCGTAGCGTGACAGACAGCTAAAGTGGTGAAAACTGTAAACCCTCAAGGAAACTGTCAGGATATTATATTTTGCTTAAAAAATGTGCTCTTTGGCTGGTAAAAGGTTGACAACCTCTAGTTTAAGATCTGCAGTGCAATTGTAAGTATACTTAATGGTGGCATTTATTGAACTAAATTATGGCAATGAAAAATAATTGTCTAGACAGGATGCTTTATATATTTATGCATTTATAGGGGGAAATGTATTGAGGAAACTGAGAAGGAGTTTAATATGTCAGCCCCAAAGCTATAAATACTGCACAAAAAAATCAATAAATCAATAATGCTAAACATTTTTATTTATTTTTAATGAGATCCACTTGTTGAACCTGTTGCAAAAGTTGAAGTATAGTTATATATTTAGTTGATCAATTGTATTTTCTCATTAATCTGAGAGTATAGTTGGGTAGTAAATATCATGTTGGAGTCAGAAACAGAGTTTTGATGTAGCCTTTGAAAACAAAGAGTAGACCATGTACCATGGCAGTAATGTCAAGAATCATAAAGTCTGCTGTTATGCCATGCCATGCCATGCATAAATGCTTCATAAAGCTGTCATGTTAGGTTAATGCATGTTTCACTGTCAACTGAACACACATATATAATTTATGATTGAGGTTATTTCCATGTCACGCTTCACAGAAGGAGGTAAAAGAGAAAGGGCCAGTCAAGTCTCAACAATCTATAGAACAGCATGAGAGAATATTATATATTTATAGACTGATTATTTTTTTTAATGATCTGTACACAGCTGAGTGTACAGTATATTTGGCCTATGCTATGAGTAAGTAAATAATTAAATCGTTTTTTTTTTTTTATATATATTTTATTACATTTAAATTAGTTTTTAACTCCTTGGAGTGTAGAATAATAGTTTATATATTATTTTATTTTTTTCTGAAATCCAACATCTTCCATCTTGAGTCTTCCAATGCAATATGTATTCCTCTGTTTAAAAGTCCTCTCTTTTGTTCTTTGTATCTTACCAGTTTATCGCTTTTCCATTTTGAGTGGGAAGTGATACAGCTGTGAAATATACACAGATCTGTCTAGTGTTAATCTCAATTATCATAGTGATTTTAATGATTTTACTCTGCAACATTTTACTCTTGATATTAAAAGAAATATCTGACTGCTATGACTAATCAGAATCAAGTATTCCAGGAAGCCGCATAATAATATTATTGAAGAGCCATGCACGCCTCATTTCAGGTCACTGATGAATCCTCATTAGTCAAAGCCATTCAAGTGCTTGTCTACTTGTCTTGATATAATTTGTCCTCAATTATACGGTAGGTGCTTTGAGCCAAATTCATCTGTAAATCTAAACTGTGCTGAGGCTTATCCTTTTCTGTCTTTGTGCCTTCAAAATGTGTTTTGCTAATTGATGAAAGCACGCAAATTTTGCGGCCAAATTGCTTTCCTTGTTCAGGAAGCACCAGAGGCGATTTAAGCACGAGGACTCAGTCCCCTGCAATCTCTTGATACACCAGCGCATAATGTGTTTTTGTCTTTGGGATTCAGTTTCCTCAAAACTGTCAGCCCAGCGATGAAAGACCAAATCAGCGCTCTTGGCTGCCATCAAAGCAGAACATCCAACATAAAGAAAGAAAAGGAAAAAACAATAGGGAGTGATTTACTCCCAGTGCTCATTATAAACATAGATTTGTTCACAAACACAGTAATTCCCTTACCGTGACTTACCATATAAAATATGATACGGGCTAAAACAAAGGCCAAAACACTTGCCTATCCCTTTTCCTTTTTTTGGCAAGCACTGTCTTCCTACAATAAAACAACTACAAACATGCACTTTAAGATTAATAGGCAGAGTG
Organism: Sinocyclocheilus rhinocerous; assembly: GCF_001515625.1. Taxonomy (NCBI): domain Eukaryota; kingdom Metazoa; phylum Chordata; class Actinopteri; order Cypriniformes; family Cyprinidae; genus Sinocyclocheilus; species Sinocyclocheilus rhinocerous. Next base: position 173,298 of record NW_015641057.1, on the reverse strand, counting down.
GCTGAAATGGATGTTTCTATTTATCAGATATGAATTTACAATCTTGTAACTGTTGCAGTCCATCTGAAAGCATTTCACTTTTCAAAAATTTACTGTACAGGTTTGATGGGCTTGTTGTTTTACTGTACCGTGAGTATTTGTAATTCGTTACTTCACACCCCTGGTCATAATAGACCTGCAACAAAACATCAGCGAGCATGGCTTCTGCAAGCAACCGTTCTCTCCAACATAATTCTTCTTTTTCATTTCAAATCAGCTTACAGACCACTTGTATCATAAGCTTCTTGCAGGCTACAGTTTTTAAATCTATTATCCAATCATATACTTGTACTACAATGTTCGATATTCTTTCTTGAGGGAAACTGTTAACTCTCTTCTCTGTTCTCTTCTTTTTAAAGTATGTCCTTGCACCGTCCTCTTGGCCATTTTTGAAGAGAGAAAAACTGAGGTAAACTTGTGTGACATTGTTCGCAGCTCACATTGAGGTGTATGGGCCATTCACCATTAATTATAGTTTGTAAATGATCATAGACAGAGAATTTTAATATTTTATTTGCATGATATGTTTTACATAATATACAACATTATTAATCTAAATGCAATAGTAAGGGGATGTTGGAAAATGAGGGAATTTTAGTTTTACAGATGGAATGCTTTTTGTCTTTTTTTTTCATCCCCTTGCTTACCCTTCAAATCAAGCACTGGAATCATGACCCAGACAGCAAGTTCTTTTGGGCCAATTGTGGAAGATATTTGCACTTTATACCTGCAAGCAACCACATAAAAAATCATACCTGGGACTAATTATCTTCATAAACTGTGTTAAAGGCACAATATCTAATTTCGTCGCTAGAGGGCGCATATTCAAAATAAACAAAGAGGCAAAGGCGTAGTTTGATGACGCAGTGACTGAGTGTGGGATCATGGGAGTTGTCGTCTTCATCTCCACAGCCAAACTACAAACATGCACTTTAAGATTAATAGGCAGAGTGGCTGAAATGGATGTTTCTATTTATCAGATATGAATTTACAATCTTGTAACTGTTGCAGTCCATCTGAAAGCATTTCACTTTTCAAAAATTTACTGTACAGGTTTGATGGGCTTGTTGTTTCATCGATCTTTTCTTTTTGGCGTTTATTGTGTTTTCGTTTTCATCCACTTACAATGCTGCATTACTGTTATTACTGGCCTCACTTACAAAGAAATCCAAAATGGTTTCTGTCTTGTACGGGAGGAGTGACGTGTAATATCTATGATGGGCTCATTCTGTCATGGCCTTTAGTAGTGGATGAGAGTGGAATGATGAAATGCGGGTCAGAGGAAAGCCGAGGGCCGTGGTCGTATGAGCTGGCATGTGACTTGTGAAACTTCTTGTTGTAGCGAATCCTAAATGCACATGCAGACAGCGGGCTGGAGAGAGACTGTAGGGAAATCAGTGAAGAAGAGGTTTATGAATAAGAAATGAGAGACAAGCAGGATCTCAAAATACAGTATGTAATTTGGAGATGTGAGTAGCACATATAAATGTTCTATATCGGTGACTGTGATTTTGCCAAGTAGGATATATTCCTGGGACAACATCCTAGTTCGCCCTGAAACAACCTTCCGAGTCGGTGAGATTTTTGGTTCAGGTTAAAGGAATAGTTCACCTTCATAAGCTGTTGTAAGAGGAGGAAGCTTAAAGAATCAAGAGTTTGTAGTGAGTTATTCTGTATGTTTTAAACATTCTTCGAAACATTTGGGATAATGTAAGTACACAAGTCAGCAAAATATATAACACTGTTCTAGTGGTTTTTGGATATTTTAATAAAACAATCTTACATATTGTGCCTTTAAGTCAAACTTTATTCAGTACTGTGGTGATGAAAAATTCACAGTGTACAATACCACCTCTGGGATCACAGATATTATATGACAAATGCCTCAGGCTCCACAGGGAAAACCATAAAAAGCATGCTGTCTGAATAAGCATCACAGAAGTCATGAAAATACAAAGCGCAGTGTGGCGATGGTAATGGCGTAACCTGCTGCTTAACTATCATAGTGCAATGCATGAATTATAGAAACATTTCTAGCCAGTCACAGCTGCTTTCCAAAATCGTAATAACATGGTTGCATCTCTCTTGCTTGAACTACATTGTTTCAACAATATAGGACTGATGTTAATGACGTCAAGCACAGACGTTGGAGTAATACGTTTTTATTTACACAAAACAACAGAAAACCATTTTTGAAATCACATTAACATGCAGTATGTAACTGGTGCACTTTATTCCTGTAGACTATACTGTATGTGGTTCATTCATTCAGCAGCTTTCTCCACAATTTAATTTAGCTAAAATGCTGCTGTAATGAACATGGCATTTGAGGACTTTACGGCTTTTGTTTCCTGACATTTTATTTATGTGATGTTTGATGTAGGTTCCGTGAAATCAAAATCGTGAATCGAATCGAATCGTGAGTTGAGTGAATCGTTACATCCCTAGTATGTAGTAATCCATGACTTTACTATCTCTTTTTGGATGATTCTGTTCTTTTAAATGGACAGTTTGTCCAAAAATAATTAATTAATTTAATCACACTCATGTCATTCCAGACCCATGAGAAGGTTAATCTTCGAAACACAAATTAAGATATTTTTAAAGAAACCTGAGAGGTTTCTGTCCCTCCACTGAAGGTCAAGGTAACCAAAATGTTGATGCTTCAAAAAGTTCATAAACAGAAACAGTTCATAAAATGAATCCATATGAATCACACAATTTACTCTAAGTCTTGTGAAGAGTTATGATCACTTTAAAGGGGTCATGACACGAGAAATCAAATTTGCCTCGATCTTTTGGCATATAAGAGATCTTTGTACTATTAAAACATCCTGCCAGTTTCATAGTTTAAAACTTCCTCCTCATTATAAACAAAGCATTTATTTAATCAAGCTCCAAAAACAGCTGTATGTGACTTTCTTCTTTCAGACGAATCCAATCGGAGTTATATTTAACATTTTCCTGGCCCCTCCTTCCGCTGACTGTGGTACGCGGAAGACGTTCAGGTGGATGACGTAGGACGTAGAGTTTAAAACTTCCTCCTCATTATAAACAAAGCATTTATTTAATCAAGCTCCAAAAACAGCTCGTTTTGGATCCGAGGTGCAAGATGACATCACCAGGGCACAAATATTTGCATGAACACTACTTCCAGAGCAAGGCATCGACGAATAGTCATCTTCTCACCATAGGCCCCGGCCACTAGCGTTCAGTCACTTAAAGTGCCCCTATTATGCCATTTTTACTTTTCCTAATATTGTTTTGGGAGTCTCCTACAATAGGATTACATGCATCCAAGGTCAAAAAACGTTTTCTCAAAATATGCCTTTAATATCACCTAATTTTCCAGGGATTCTCAAATGATTTGTTCGAAGCAGTTCAAAAATTCAGTCTCTCTAAACCCCTCCTTTCCGTGAGCCTGCTCTGCTCTGATTGGTCAGATGGCCTAGTCTGTTGTGATTGGTCTACGGCGTACAGCGCGTGTTGGAAACGATACGCCCATTTCAATAGTTCTGTATTTTGAACGCTCTATAGAAAATGTAAACATCTATTATTTATCATACTTACAGGTTGTGATTCAGTGGAGCAGCTGGTCCAAATAAACAGGATACTGATCCAAGCGTTTTGTGAATCCCGCGTTGAACTCCC
>NW_015641057.1:160174-161132 GCF_001515625.1 Sinocyclocheilus rhinocerous | reverse complement strand
TGTGGTCTAATAAAACGCACAACATATTAAAGCATCTTTGGTGTTTTCCGGAAAATCGAGGGGTCATGACGTCATTGGCAGGCGACACAATGACACTATGGACAAGCTCCGTGTCACTAGTTAAAATTGCTTATTTCACTGGATTTAAACATTCTTCGAAACATTTGGGATAATGTAAGTACACAAGTCAGCAAAATATATAACACTGTTCTAGTGGTTTTTGGATATTTTAATAAAACAATCTTACATATTGTGCCTTTAAGTCAAACTTTATTCAGTACTGTGGTGATGAAAAATTCACAGTGTACAATACCACCTCTGGGATCACAGATATTATATGACAAATGCCTCAGGCTCCACAGGGAAAACCATAAAAAGCATGCTGTCTGAATAAGCATCACAGAAGTCATGAAAATACAAAGCGCAGTGTGGCGATGGTAATGGCGTAACCTGCTGCTTAACTATCATAGTGCAATGCATGAATTATAGAAACATTTCTAGCCAGTCACAGCTGCTTTCCAAAATCGTAATAACATGGTTGCATCTCTCTTGCTTGAACTACATTGTTTCAACAATATAGGACTGATGTTAATGACGTCAAGCACAGACGTTGGAGTAATACGTTTTTATTTACACAAAACAACAGAAAACCATTTTTGAAATCACATTAACATGCAGTATGTAACTGGTGCACTTTATTCCTGTAGACTATACTGTATGTGGTTCATTCATTCAGCAGCTTTCTAATTTAGCTAATTTAGCTAAAATGCTGCTGTAATGAACATGGCATTTGAGGACTTTACGGCTTTTGTTTCTATTTATGTGATTTATGTGATGTTTGATGTAGGTTCCCTCTTAAAGGGTTAGTTCACCCAAAAATGAAAATTAGCCTGTGTTTTAGTCACCCTCGAAGCATCCTAGGTGTATGTGACTTTCTTCTTTCAGACGAATCCAATCG
>NW_015641057.1:159065-160156 GCF_001515625.1 Sinocyclocheilus rhinocerous | reverse complement strand
AGGAGCAAAGGAAACAAAGTTTCCTTACTTTAGCAAAGGAAAACCAGTCTCCTCTTGGCTTATATCGAACTCCTCCGACATTTTTCTTTACAAAATTCTGGTTTTGTGCTTCTAATTCGTGAACGGCATTTTGTTTTGTTCTCTCTCTGCGCTCGTCACTAATCACGCAACGTCGACATCCTTACGTCATCCGCCGGAAAGCCTTCCGCGTATGACAGATGGCGGATTTGGATCCGAGGTGCAAGATGACATCACCAGGGCACAAATATTTGCATGAACACTACTTCCAGAGCAAGGCATCGACGAATAGTCATCTTCTCACCATAGGCCCCGGCCACTAGCGTTCAGTCACTTAAAGTGCCCCTATTATGCCATTTTTACTTTTCCTAATATTGTTTTGGGAGTCTCCTACAATAGGATTACATGCATCCAAGGTCAAAAAACGTTTTCTCAAAATATGCCTTTAATATCACCTAATTTTCCAGGGATTCTCAAATGATTTGTTCGAAGCAGTTCAAAAATTCAGTCTCTCTAAACCCCTCCTTTCCGTGAGCCTGCTCTGCTCTGATTGGTCAGATGGCCTAGTCTGTTGTGATTGGTCTACGGCGTACAGCGCGTGTTGGAAACGATACGCCTATTTCAATAGTTCTGTATTTTGAACGCTCTATAGAAAATGTAAACATCTATTATTTATCATACTTACGGGTTGTGATTCAGTGGAGCAGCTGGTCCAAATAAACAGGATACTGATCCATCTTTCAACAGCAAGCGTTTTGTGAATCCCGCGTTGAACTCCCCGAGATTAGAGAAGCAGTCATCAGTAGAATGACGTGTTTGTGGGCGGGGCCAAGTTGTTCGCAGCCGGCCAACGTAGAACATAGGTGCGTATTATGCAAATGTGTAACCCCTCGACGTGTAGCCATTACGGAAGTGGGATTCGAATTACTAACGACTCGATTCAGCTGTTCAGAGTCGATTCTTTATTTTGGGAGACAATAACTTTATTTATCGTGCACTTTCAGCTTTACAACTTTGCAGATCGTTTACATTCACGTACAGCTACATTACACACTGCATGAAAGGCAATATTG
>NW_015641057.1:153928-158996 GCF_001515625.1 Sinocyclocheilus rhinocerous | reverse complement strand
GTTTTGTGAATCCCGCGTTGAACTCCCGAGATTAGAGAAGCAGTCGTCAGTAGAATGACGTGTTTGTGGGCGGGGCCAAGTTGTTCGCAGCCGGCCAACGTAGAACATAGGTGCGTATTATGCAAATGTGTAACCCCTCGACGTGTAGCCATTACGGAAGTGGGATTCGAATTACTAACGACTCGATTCAGCTGTTCAGAGTCGATTCTTTATTTTGGGAGACAATAACTTTATTTATCGTGCACTTTCAGCTTTACAACTTTGCAGATCGTTTACATTCACATACAGCTACATTACACACTGCATGAAAGGCAATATTGGAAATGGCATTATACGGGCACTTTAATGGCTTGACACTTGGATTACACTAAATGCGAGTGTCGTATCACGTCAAAAGCAAATAGAAATGACAAGTACTGCCGCTATCTTGTATAGAGATGCGCATTCGCTTTCTGGCACAGTCCACACGCTTGAATCTGTCATCAGGAGAAATTAAGTCAAAGAACGTTCACTTTGCATTACTGTTATTACATGGGTTTAAACAGCTCGTTCGCGTCTTTGTAAAGATATCAGAAGGTTCCCAGCGTAAGTGGATAGTTTATTTTTAATGGCATCGTGTCTGAGGATTGTTCGGAGCATTTTGTTTTGTAAATGAAGCACGGTGTCATGGAGAGTTCACATCTGTTGAAAGATGAAGCGGTACTAGATCTGACTGCAGCTGCATCACAAACTGTAAGTAAATGATCTCATAATGCTTTGTCTGGAAATGACGTTTTTTTTTTTTTATCATGTTGTCAAAACACTCACATGCAATAGCGAGGGGGTGTTGATACTGTTTCCTATGTAATGACGTTAACCAATCATAACAGTGGCTGATTACTGACAAGCTTTAAAGGACCCGCCCCTTAAAAACAGGTCAAGTTTCAGACAGGATGACAGATGGCGGAAGTGATAGAAAAGTGTTTATTACATTTGAAATATGGATATTTTTCTTACGAAAATGCATGGATTTGCTACAGGAGGCCTTTATTCACTCCCCGGAGCTGTGTGAGGGACGTTTTATTATGGATGCATGCTTTTTATTTTAGGTCTTTTGAACTGTTGACAACCAACACCCCCAACTTTTTATATAACTCCGATTGGGTTCGTCTGAAAGAAGAAAGTCACATACACCTAGGGTGCTTCGAGGGTGAGTAAAACAGGCTAATTTTCATTTTTGAGAGAACTAACCCTTTAAGCCCTAAGGTTCCCTTACGCCCAATTCTGTTTCTGGAGATCTGCCTTCCAGGACAGTTCAGCTCCAACCCTAATCAATCTCACCTGAACCAGCTAATTATGATCTTCACAAACATTTGATTATTATAGACAGGTGTATTGGAGCAGGGTTGGAACTGAATTATTGTTGTGCCCAAGAGCATGAACTATGTAAGTCCTCATGTCATACTAACAATAAACCCTGCTTCTAACTACAGGTCGAGAGCTGTAGTTTCAATCACATAAGTTTGCGATGCTGTTTGCGAATGTCCATTGGGATTAGTGGTGCATTCAAGTCACGTTAGATAGATCGTATTTATGAGAATGCACATGAATGCCATGTCAAGTCGTAATTACGAGTGGGAAACTGAAGTTTCATTAGGCCCTGAGTTTCCAAGTTGGGAGTGTCAGTGAGAAAACAATGGATGCATCTGTATTGACATTATTAACATTCTAGTAGCTACTACTAACTAACAATAAACTCTGATTAACGAGTTAGTAATAGCGCTCAGTTGAATGAGGTAATTCGCTATTAGCTAATCAGTCGCTACTATTTTTCAATCCTCCCAGAAGACTACTAAGGACTACCATATGTACAGTTAGGTCCATATATATTTGGACACTGATACAGTTTTCATAATTCTGAGTCTGTATGCCATCAGAATATAATTAAAATGACAAGATCAAGATGAAATTGAAGTGCAGACTTTCAGCTTTAATTGAAGGGGTTGAACCAAAACATTGCGTGAAATGTTTAGTAATTGCGACCATTTTTATACACAGCCCCCCTATTTTCAGGAGCTCACAGTCTGGAACTCATGGACTGGGTCTCTCCTTTGTGATGCTTTGCCAGGCCTTTTCTGCAGCTATCTTCAGTTGTTGTTTGTTTGTGGGTCTTTCTGCCTTTAGTTTCGTCTGAAATGCATTTGAGATCAAGCGACTGAGATCAGGCCATTGCTGAACATTCCACTTTTATACCTTCAAAAACTCCTGGGTTGCTTCTGCAGTATGTTTTGGGTCATTGTCCATCTGTACTGTTAAGTGCTGTCCAATTAACTTCTGCATTTGGTTGCATGGGCAGACAGTGTATCCCTATACACTTCAGAATTCATCCGGCTTCTTCTGTTACATCAATAGTAAACACCAATATGAACCAGTGCCAGTGGAAGTGAATACCCTCAAATTAAAGCTGAGAGTGTGCACGTTACACATACCACTATTCATTATATAACTGTAACTTGAACATGTTTTGGTAAACAATTAAAATAAAACATGTGCTTGGTCCAAATACACCTAAAAAAAATTAAAATAAAATAAAATAAAAGTGAACAGTGATATTTGGAACAGTATTCTAAAGTGAAGATCACGGTAACCCACTAGAAATTATTCAAGTGTTAACAAATCCATCAGAACAAATTGCTATACAAACCCTTACAAAAACCTTAAAAGCTTACAATGACATTAACATTATAAGTAAACCTCAAGGAACATATTAAAATAATAATATCAATAATAATAATAATAATAATAAAAATCCATGTCATGACCCCTTTAAATGATGAACAGAATAAATTTAGGCTTTTATGTCCATCTTAACAATGATCGACACTCGCAAATAGAGCTCATAAAATATGGTAAACAAAGAAGCACAAACGTGTGCTTAATAAATGAAGTTTGTTCTAGCACATGACATACCATATGTGATATGTGTGACACACTGTGTTTTAGTAATTCCTTCTGAAGAATTTGGTAATACTTGAGTCATTACTAATTTTCATTTTACAATTATGTATTATGCATTATTCAAATGAATTATGAACCTACAGTATATATACAGTACAGTAGTTCTTAGTAGTCCTCTGGGAAGTATGAAAAAATAGTGGTTATTGATTAGTTAATAGTGAACTACCGACTATAACTGTGTTATTACTTACTAATTAATAACCAATTAACTAATTTATAGTTTCTTGTTAGTTAATACTAGTTCCTAGAATGTTACTAGCTATTCATTAATGACGGAACAGTATTCTAAAGTGTTACCAAAAAATATTGCTGAATTTTATGTAGAAATCGTATGTCTCCATCTTGCTGTGACTAAAGTGCCTTGAACGCTCCTGACATTGTAATTACGATGTAATTACCCGTTTTTGCATTTCAGTATGGACAGACAAATTGAATCTTGTTGGATCTCACCTGGTTAGTGTTAGGAACATGTTTCTTTGACAAGAATAGCCTGCTGTTAAAAGACCAACAAAACACAGTCCCACTTGACAAAACCACAACCACATTTTATATGTAATGTTTCTAATTTTCTTCAAAAAGACAGTTATTCTAGCAACAAACAGTGGTTTATTCTCCAAGGATTAATCCATTTTCTTTTATTTGCATCCTTAGTCTTTAAATGCTACTTTTATTGGCCACAAGGTGACACCAAACACTCACAAAAATACCCTTGAGATTAATTTGGCTGCTGCTCAAGAGTTTATATTCACTGCATCCTATAGATTTAGTGCTTCACTCTATTTAGCTTGGGCAAAAACAGAGAGAAAATTATGAACACTTACATGGGAATGCTGACAATAAGCTGTTAGTTGCTTTCCACCCAAACCACAAAGCTATTTTCCCCTACACCGCAGTTAAACACGAAAGCTCGGGTATCAGTGTGTGTGTGTTTGTGCACATGACATACCATATGTGATATGTGTGACACACTGTGTTTCTCTCTCTCTCTCTCTCTCTCTCTCTCTATATATATATGTATATAATTTATAGCTTTATAAAGCCTAAATTAAATCTGTTCATATAAAATGATCATATCTCTTCCTAAGACTTGGATTAAATGAATAGTTTATATTCTAAATATCTGGATAGAAACCGAATCTCCATTCAAAGTGCTGCTTTCAAGCCATTAACAGCAGCTTGAGTGAAGATGTCAAGCTATTAATTAACCACAGTTTTGGTGCAGATTGCTTAAAATATGGCATAAGAAAATAGCTCAAGGAACTAAAACCTGTTTTTTTTTTTGAATCACACATACATTTACCTACATTTATATTTACCGTGCATTGTGACCTCAGTGATTGAATTTGTTTTCAACAATTCAGTGACAACAATCTTGTATGTTGGGTGCACACTGCATGATTTTAGCCCCGATTTTCACTCGTCAACAGTTTTGTGGAAATTGGTCACAAATGGCTGAAATCTGAGGCAAATCGGTGCTCGTTCACATGACTGAAAGATGCACGTGAGATATTCTCAATTGAAATGGAGTGGAGGCTTGTACCTGGAAACAGTATTCAAAACACTCTGGTTTTACAAGCAGACAGCATCACTCATAGTAGTGCTGTCATTAGAAACACTGTCGGCTTCCCTTGAAATCCCTGCAAAGTGGACTTCACGGTTTTAGCATGCTAAATATCTAATAATGACTGGAAAGGACATCGGCGATGACCTACAGCCAATGAGAGAGCACAATACAGGGTAAAGAAAGGTTCAGGGGGAGGAGTCATAATCAGTGGTGGAAAGAGTACTGAAAAAATATACTCAAGTAAAAGTACCATTACCTTCCAAAAAATGAAGTGTGAGTAGAGTAAAAGTACTTGTCCAAAAAACTACTTGAGTAAGAGTAAAAGAGTAGCCTATTTAAAAGTACTCATGAGTATTGAGTAGTGAGTACTGAGCTGTGGATTATACCCCCTCATAATAAACGCTGTACACCGCAATTTATACTTTTTTTAAACATTGTACATTCTGTAATTCACATTATCTTGTTTGTCATACTTCCGCCCGAATTCCGTAGCATGCATACGATGGA
>NW_015641057.1:141300-152592 GCF_001515625.1 Sinocyclocheilus rhinocerous | reverse complement strand
TATTATCCAGCAGTTTTAATTTTGACTGCAAAATACATCAAATACATCAAAACAGCACGGAAACAGTATTCAGTTGAAGAAAAGATGAAAGTTATTCTCATCCCCATTTACCCCTTTAATGTTTAGAACAGTGCAAATACAAACACCATTAGAAACTCATAGTTCAGCATCACACACCGTGATATGGGTTCAAATGAGAGCCCATTTCTCTCCAAAACGGTGCCAGTTTTAGTGTTTTGCAATAAAGAAATAACTAAACCTGATAATTTGTTACAATTTTAACATAAATGCACATTGTTCTAGAAGGATGGCATCATGCCATACCTTTTACACATTTACTCGAATTGTTATGCTGATAATACAATTTGTAAGGAAATATGCATTAAATAGCGAAGTATTTCTGGGGAAAATTTTTCAAAGGAAAACACACACACATACACATACACACACACATGCATGTCTCTTTGCTGAGCCGCGGCGGTCTCTGTGAATCAGCAGCATCCACAACTGAACGGAACAAAAAGTGTTGAACTTGAAAATTGTTTATGCGCGAGTGCACTTGCTAAATGATTAGTTAATACTAGTTCCTAGAATGTTACTAGCTATTCATTAATGACGGAACAGTATTCTAAAGTGTTACCAAAAAATATTGCTGAATTTTATGTAGAAATCGTATGTCTCCATCTTGCTGTGACTAAAGTGCCTTGAACGCTCCTGACATTGTAATTACGATGTAATTACCCGTTTTTGCATTTCAGTATGGACAGACAAATTGAATCTTGTTGGATCTCACCTGGTTAGTGTTAGGAACATGTTTCTTTGACAAGAATAGCCTGCTGTTAAAAGACCAACAAAACACAGTCCCACTTGACAAAACCACAACCACATTTTATATGTAATGTTTCTAATTTTCTTCAAAAAGACAGTTATTCTAGCAACAAACAGTGGTTTATTCTCCAAGGATTAATCCATTTTCTTTTATTTGCATCCTTAGTCTTTAAATGCTACTTTTATTGGCCACAAGGTGACACCAAACACTCACAAAAATACCCTTGAGATTAATTTGGCTGCTGCTCAAGAGTTTATATTCACTGCATCCTATAGATTTAGTGCTTCACTCTATTTAGCTTGGGCAAAAACAGAGAGAAAATTATGAACACTTACATGGGAATGCTGACAATAAGCTGTTAGTTGCTTTCCACCCAAACCACAAAGCTATTTTCCCCTACACCGCAGTTAAACACGAAAGCTCGGGTATCAGTGTGTGTGTGTTTGTGTGGAGAAAGCCTTGTGTCAATACATCAGTTATCACAGCTGACTGCCTCCTCAGCTTCCCCTTTATGACACCATGCCATTTTCTGACTCTCAGCTGCTGAAAGAAATGAAAGCCGCATGTGGGAGATAAGGCAGTGCTGCAAAATTCATAGGATCCTGTAATGAGTGTTTAGCGCATTCCAAAATCAAAAGTACATAAACCCTACCAATGGGCCAACCCTATTTGTTACGCCCCCTCCCACCATTTCAACCCAAAGTAGAGAAGCTTGCCAGCAAGTTTCCATTCGCAGATAATGAAGATGTAGTCCCTGCTCACCTGGAAGTGCCTGGAAGGTGGGAGGTGACAGACGGGCGACGCGAGCTTCCATATGGCCACCCTTTGCCTCACCTTCACTGCTCCCATCAGCCACTCTGATCCGAGACCTCTTCGCCTCCTCCCTCTCTAATCGCTCCGCTAACTATTACAGCACAGACGCTGTTCCCGGATCAGCGGAAAAGGCCAGGCTCTGCTTGAAGCCCACTCCATTACAGGTCTCAGTTGGAAGTGTGGATGTAAATGAGAATCCAATGATGGATCGGGGTGTGTGGGGGGATGCTGTGGGCGGTATATCACAGCCAGTGTCCTCTGCATATCCGTGTCGCTCCACCTCTCATTACTGTAATGAACTCAAGGGAGTACACGGGCACTGCGAGGGACCCACAGGCTGCAATCTGTTTGATTAGCGCAATTTACAAATTACTTGGGTCTTCGCCACTGAGACCATAGCATTCATCACAGACTGTTTCACTTACTAGATTACAATTTGAATTAAATAAATAAAGGGGTTTGTCTAATGCACGGCTATGCATAAGAGAAGGCAGCTGTGCACAGCGTTGATAATCGGTTATGGCTACCGTGTGTCTCTATAGATAAGGTGAGATTTGCATGAAAGGATATAATGTTTTATGTTCCGTGCATCGTGCAGTTACAGTTAGTGGTATTTTCTCTCTTGATCCGGTGCGTTTTAAGGCCAATTGATGGCTGGATCAATAAACAAGCAGATAGGATGTGAAACATAATTATAAAAAATAAATCATTGTAGAGACTAGTCTATTTTTTTCTGTTTGTTTGTAGCAGCCACATATCTGAAATATGCAAATTGATGTTTGCACATGTATAGATGAGTCAGTGTTTGCTTAATATGCAAATAATGCATCTGCAGGGTAATGCCTCAGGTTGATTCTTTCTCTCTGTAGGTTTTAAAGGCACATCTATCAACACGAGGTGACAAGTCTGAGTCCAGTAATTCTTATAATATTCTTGGGTAAATGTACAGCTTTTTTGTATGTGTGCAAACTACTTTGTTTTGTTTGAAAATCTTTCCGTAAAAGCCACTTGATTGTTTTCTTCTCTTATACAAAGCAATGATACTCCTGCATTTGAAGTGCCACTTAAGTGTCAAAATGTGTGCATTTAACATACAAAGTGTGTGTTTTGTTTAACTAGGTTGACTAGTAAAATAATAATAAATATAGGCCATACAAAAAAAAAAAGTAAAAAATATAGTAACACTTTAGAATAGGGAACACTTATTCAATATTAACTATCACTTTTCCCTCAATAAATTCTAATTTGCTGCTTATTAATAGTTAGTAAGGTAGTTGTTAAGTTTAGGTATTGGGTAGGATTAGGGTTGTAGAATAAGGTCATGTAGAATAAGGCATAAATAAGTGCTTAATTAGTACTAATAAATGGCTAATATTCTAGTAATATGCATGCTAATAAGCAACTAGTTTAGAGACCCTAAAATAAAGTGTTACCAAAAAATAAAATAAAATACTGAATATATATATATATATAATTGGTAACACTTTAATACAGAGACCAATTCTCACTATTAACTAGTTGCTTATTAGCATGCCTATTATTAAAAAACTGGCTGTTTATTAGTACTTATAAAGCACATATTCTGCATGACCATATTCTACATCCCTAATCCTATACAATACCTAACCTTAACAACTACTTTTCTAACGGTCAATAAATAGCAAATAAGGAGTTTATTGAGGCAAAAGTCGTATAGTTAATGGTTTGTTAATAGCAAGAATTGGACCTTAAAATAAAGTGTGACTGAAAGAGGGATACACAATACATTGTGATTAAATTCAAAATTAACTGCATTTATCAAGTCATTTATTTTCCTATTATTACATTAATTAAGGTTTGGGCCTACATGCCATATAAATCTGGCTGGGTAGTAGTGATAACATTAAAACACAAGAAGCAAATATTTGTCTCCCGAGTAAGTGCAAAATAACACTTTATTTATAATAAACACAAAATGACAGTCTTATCTATGTATAGCTAAAGAAATCTCTCACAAATAATCATGTATTTGAGAAAAGAAGCTCGAATTTGAGCCCAAATGCATTTGAGCATTAGCTTTACCAGGCTTATCGCTGTGGCACTGTGAATGCCTCATGGCAAGGTCAACAGACCAGCAGAGTCAGCTGGACACTTTTTTTCCGCTTGCTCTGCAGGGCGGATGAGGTGTCCAAACCCAAACATGACCATTGGGCAGTGTTTACATCCTTAAAAAAGTACACACTCTATTATAATGAATTGTTTAGAAGGCACATTTTTCTGCCCCCATGACTTCAGTGGATGAAAACAGACAACACTCCACTACTACACTGAAAAAAAAGGGTGTAGAGACAATTTTCCCTCAGAAATTTCTAGTAAATTTCACAATTTATTGGCAAGTAAGACATACAATTTGGTTACACTTTAGCTTAGGGACCAATTCTTACTATTAACTAACTAGTAACTGTGAATTTACCCTCAATAAACTCCTAATTGGCTGCTTATTAATAGTTTGTAAGTTGTTAAGTTTAGGTATGGGGTAGGATTAAGGGATATAAAATATAATCATGCCGAAAAAACACAAAGTAGTAATAAACAGCGAATAGGCTAGTAATATGCATGCTAATAAGCAGCTAGTTAATAGTTTTAGTATATAGACTGAAACAGTAGTTTCTCTAATATATATATTTTCTTTTACAACTCTGAAAAATCATTTTTATAGTGTATGTCTTTATAAACATTACTGCTACTGTTTGAATATAGGGCTAATGGATCTTGTGAATGCACTCGTGGAAGATTGGAACATATAGCTTTTATTGTTAAACAATATCTGTCATCGTATGTCAGTATTTTCCAGTAACTGGTTCTCTGATTTGGTTAAATCAAGGAAAACCACACCACCCAACTGTAGAGTGAATAAATCAAAGTCAAATTCTGCTCAGCCCCTTGAGTACATTCAGAAATACACTGAACAGACAGCTGTCAGTGACATTTCGAATATTTGTATTACGGCTCAACTTGACATCCATTAGGGCTTCATTTACTTTGCCCATGACTGTCAAAAGCAAACAGAGCAGGCCAGAATATATCAAATACTGTGCTTGAAGCAAACCAGACAGAGAATGTAGATCATGAAATGTGATGAAATCTTATAAAGTAAATAATAATAATAAAAAAAAATAAATGAAAAAAATATAAAGAAATTCAGTTTGAATCCAGCACTTGAACCAGCCTTGATCCCTACGAGACGCTGATATGCAGTAGAGAGTCATGCGGTATCACATAGGGAGGCTGCAAGAGGATTTTGTAAATTTGTTTATGCAGTGAGCTCGTGTTGTCAGCGCTGCCATCAGCTGGCTGCCACAGGATGTTATGTATTGTGGCTTCGTAGAGCATTATGCAGGCCTATTCAATAACACAACTACTGGCAAGGTTATACCACACTACAGAAATATGAGATACTTATCCTGAACAGACCTGATGCCACACATACATATGATGCATCTGCGGTAAAAAAAAAAAAAAAAAGTCAATGAATACATATTTGCAATATGTAGTATCTCTCACAGAGAATGAAGAGAACAAAAAGAAAACAGATAGAATAGAAAAAGGATAGAGCAAGCTAGTGTTAGAGGCCTTTTTTGCTTTTGTTAATTGTATAATAAATAAAAAGAAAACAAATAGATAGAATACAAAAAGATTAGAAAAGCTAGTGTGCATTTTTTTTTAAGAAAACAAGTAGTAAATGAATAGATTGCAAGTCTACAAGGGACAAGAAAAAAAAAGCTGTGAAATAAGTAAGGGATAATCAACGGTTTGCCGTGCATTAAGTAAGCAATAAGGTACTCGAGGCCATGCTGTATCGTGAATAAATCACAGCTGAAGGGCGTTGTTAGGCACGACGTGAAGTGGAGTGCCTAATAAGTACCTTATTGCTTTTATAAAATAGTTACCACACAATAAAAAATATTAAAACCAAAAATGTATGTATTGAAATGTTACTTTTTTGAAGCAACTTCGTTAAATGCTGCCATTCCGCTAAAAAATAGTTCCTGACAGCAACAGTAAACGGCAAGAGAATGCTCCGAACATGCCTCATCCAATGGAGCTTAAATAAAAACACAGAATAGGAGCTCTTATCAGCCGCTGTGTCATTTATTGTTTTAACACCATATAGCCTGATATTTTCTCACACACATCTGCTTATCTCTCGGCATGAGAAAACGTCTGTTTTCCGTCTTTTCGTTTTAAAACAGACCGATTCGCGGCACTGCGCGAGTTTGCAAGCGTCATTACAGTGTAAACTGATGGACATATGGACATAGCTACAGAATCATACCTGAAACAGAAAACTAAAAAAATACTGTAATATTCCCTCCTCACTTCGGAAACTGTAGGCTTGCTTCCACACAGACGCGCACACACATCAACATATCTCTGCATGAGAAGCATTTTTTAGACGAGGAAGGGCGGGGTCTCAAAATTAAAGATGAAAGATGCAACATAAGGCCAGCAGGGGTCACTCATACTTCATTAAATAAATAACAAACAGTTAATTCTGCTGAAATACATAATGCATGGAACAGTTTTGATGCTATATTATTGATTGTTTATGTTGCTAAGGGTGTTGCTCAGTGATACACAGAACTGTTGGGTGAAGCGGTCATAGCCGTGCTGTATCGTGGATAAAACACAACTGCTGACCAATCAGAATCGAGGAACGGAACTAACCGTTTTATAAAGGATTTGAAATGCACGACGTGGAGGCAAACCGTTGATTATCCCGCTTATTCCATGGTCATTTGCCAAGTTATAGACAAGTTAAAACTAGCATTGCTGTTTGCAGCGCAATATTTGTCCAGAAGGGTAAAAATGACAGTTATTTTCGTAAGTTATGGTTTGTTAGCTCTAGCGTTCTGACAGAGATGGCATTAAACATTAAAGTGATGACAGTTGTGTGTGCTTCACCTGCATGCTGCATCTGCACGTCTCTACAAACAATTAATTACTTCAAAAACAGCGCCACCTCGTTGCTGAGGAATATAATGTAGCGATCTAGTGTCTAGGCTATTTTATTAATAAAAATTGCGCAGAAGCGTAGACAACAAGTTTATGTGTGTGTGCAGCGCAATCTGTAATCTCCGACTCTCTCTCTCGTTCTCTCTCTCACTCTCTCTCTGTGTTTGTTTGTGTGTGTGTGTGTGTGTGTGTGCGAGTGATGAGTGTGGGTTTGTGTGCATCAATTAAAGCAGCGCATTAATATGGAATGGTGATTAAACTGACTTGGAACTACCTGTGCATTAAACGGTTTTACTGCATACCTGCCAGCCAATCAGAATCCAGTATTCAGACAGACCATGGAATAAAAACAGATTATTGGAGTATGTCTTACATTACAATACTATTTCAGTATTTCCACTGTAACATCTTACATTTAATGCAATGTGTTACTTGACATTTATATATATATTTATTTATTGTTTGTTTGTTTGTTTGTGAAATGTGGACTACTAGAAAATATTATGTTTGCAAGAAAATACATTTTATTTTTTTCTTCAGAATTTCACATTTAATTGACTGAGCTGATATTGACAATAATTTTACACAAACAAACAAACAAATGAATGAATGAATCAAACAATCAATCAATCAATCAATCAATCAATCAATCCAGTAAAAATGTCTAACCATCCCTAAAATCAAATAAATCTGATAAGGAAAACTGTGTAAGATAAGGGTTGTCTTATCTTGTGTCTATTTTTTATTTCATCTGCAGGAGAAACATCTGCGACATAGTTAATAATTAAATGACACATAATTAAAACGAGCTCTAAAGAGGATCATCTGAGCAATACAATGTTACTCTCGACTGAGTAAAGTATTATTATTTTCAATTCCACTGTGCTCAAAATTATTTACCATGAACTACACAAAGCTCAGTTTAATCTACTTTCATTAAGCCACAATCCAATAGGACTGAATATCATTTTTACTCTGTATAACCTTGCGTTTATTGTTTATGTACACATCCTTGGGGTTAATGATACTGGAACAGGGATAGATAACAGACAAACAAAAGCGTGGGTTGGTACATTTCCCAAGACCGCAGCTCTGGCATTGATTTTATGGTCACCATCCAAGTGTTTTGTCTCAGTCTCATTTGTGATGTGTCGGGTCATCAGCAGCAATCAGGCTGTTGTGCCACACGACGCACGGAGAGATTCAAGTAAAACATTTCAAGGGCACGGTTTCACAGTCTTATTGAAAGATAATATAAATTATAGAGGACATGGCATTGTTTGTGCACTGTCAGAAGATGAACTTGAGATGAACTCTGTCCAGGATTTATCAGCATTTAAAGGCTGTCATATTGGCAACTGACATATGGTACTGTATCTTATGTTTCATTAAAGTGGTGCATTTGTAAAGAGAGAGACACTTATACTTTAGCTTTAAAAGCATATATAGTCTGTATATGGATGAATCATATATATTCTTATTCTTGTTTATTTATTTTGGTTTTGAGATCAAATGTGACCTGGAATACATACATACATACATACATACATACATACAGATATACACATATATTCTTGACATTAAGACTTGCTTAGTGAGAACATTGTGACCAGTATTGTTATTGTTAACAAAAAAAAAGAAAATAAACAGTTTCTGTTCATTAAAATTAAAAAGTAAGCTGAAAAAAAAAAATTTAAATGAAAAGTTTTAATAATAATAATAAATTCAATTTAATAAAAATATTTAATAATTTTAATATTTTAATACTTTTTAATATCTATCTATCTATCTATCTATCTATCTATCTATCTATCTATCTATCTATCTGTCTGTGTGTGAATCATAAATAAATACATAATAAAAATTAAATAAATTAATTAAGGCTAATATAATTTTTAATATTTAATATAATATTTAAATAAATAACTACTAAAATGTTTAAATACTTTAAATAACTAAAAATTACTAAAGTGTAAACAAATGAAAATGAAAATATAAACATAAAAGCTAATTTAAGATATTAATAAATGCTATAATAGTATAATAATAATTTTAAATTAACACTGATTGTGATATTCTCTAATGAGAGATAAATAATATTTAATACAATAAAATAATTTACATTGAAATTGTATTTACAGTGAAGTAATTGTCAAAATATATTATAGTAATACAAAATTACCTTAATAATTCAAAACATAATTAATTATTTTTTAATTATGATTTTTCTTTGATTGTGGGGATAAATGTAACCTCCATGTTTTTGCAGGATTCACCCATATAAAGTTTGTGAACCTGTTGAAAGCTCATTTACAGTGTTTTCGGTAGCCATGGATTTAGAGTTGGTCACAGTGAAGCGTGGTTGCAGAATGCCGGGAAGGAGATTTCACAGGAGACGAGACAGCATGGCCTCTCGCTGAATAGCTGTCTGCTGTGATAATTTCGCGAAAGCTCCCCAGGTTCCGAAAAGTGGATTGCTTCCAGAAATAACACTTGTGGCAGAAGATTTTCATCTATTTTTCATAACAGAGACTGGGCACTCTGTCACAAAGAGTGTAACGCCTCTCCAACTGATACAACAAGCGTTTCACAGTGTGTACCTGTCCAGTCAGCCCACTTCATAAACAAATAGTAGCGTTTCTGACATTAATACTAGTGGACTGCAGCATTTTACACTGACTCCGGGTCCCTTTGGCGAATTTATTACACCTTTATAACGAATCATCATGCTCTGACTCACCGCTCTGACCCGAAGCCTGGAGCGCCCCCTCCGAACGCTCGCTGACATACATGATGGTCATCTGTCACCGTGGGCCTAAACCATGTGGGAAACCTCGGGGCAGAGAGGGCTTTCGGTTCAAGAAGCTTTTAGGAGCGCATTGCCTAGAATATATTCAGCAGCTTGCTTCCATCACTGTTCCTCTGGAGCGCTTCTGAGTCCCTACGCTGGCGAATGTGAGAGGCTTCCGATAGCATTCCGTGTCACTTCCTGTAACAAATAGCTTGATGCAGCCCGTTGTGGCTCGGTGGAAGTCTTCAGTATCTCTTGTCGCTTTAAGTTAGCTGATTTACTCAGACGCAGGCTTCATCTAAGTTAAGGTGGGGACAAACGGAATTAAGGATGCAGCAGATGCCTGCTAACGTTTTACTGGTAAAGGGCACGGAGGAGGTACGGAACAAGAAGAGCAATCGGAGGAGTTCCTTTGAGTGCACCTCGAGGAACATTTCCTCACACATTATTGAACTGCGATCCAGTGTGAGGTTGCCCTGTATCTGGGACTGTAAAATGCAAGTGTACTCATGTAGAATTTCAGTGGCCTTCGTTAAGAGACTCCTTAATGGAGAGCAAAGTGCTTTTTGGCTTAAACTATTGACAACATCATATGAACATACTCATTACATGAACACTTGTGAGACTCATGAGAGGTTGAGAAAAAAGAAAAAAAAACACTCCTGAAATACATTAAAATGCCACACACACACACACACACACTTGCATTTGTGGTTTACGGGGTCTCTCCATAGGCGTAATGGTTTTTATACTGTACAAACTATATTTTCTATCGCCCTACACCAACCCTACACCTAAACCTACCCCTTACAGAAAAATACTGACAATTTCATATAACACCATTTAGTATGTTTTTTAACCCTTTTGAGCACAGGAAGTGTCCTCATAAACCATGTTTATATTGTAGTACCCATGTCATTATACACATTTGTGTCCTCATTAACCATATATACCAGAACACACACACACACGCATACACACTCACATGTCTGGTTTGCTATCCTTGTGGGGACTCTCCATAACTGTACAGACCGTATATTCTATTGCCCTACACCAACCCTACCCCTAAACCTACCCCTCACAGGAAACTTTGTGCATTTTTAGATTTTCAAAAAACTTAATTCTGTGTGTTTTATTAGCTTGTTTACCCACCTCAATTTAGGTCCCCACCATGACACGAGTCCCCATGAGTCTGTGTGTATTCAGGTTTAAGTCCCCACCAGAATAGAAAAACAGGCACACACACACACACACACACCTCAATGGTTGGTACATGAAACATTACTGATAATTTTCGTAGAGGAACAGGATCTGAAAATTACATTTTCTATTAAAGGGGCAATATTTGCCACTCGTAACTGATTTACCTTTATAAGGGCAACTTTTATAAACACCTTTTTACATTTATCTCAGATTTTTTTTTGTCAAATATTTAAATCGAAACAATTGTTTTAATCAATGAAAATGTATATTACAAACAAAAATAAATAAAATAGATTAAAATACAATTTGGTAACACTTTATTTCGATAGTCCACTTTAGACATTCTACTAACAGTAAGTAAATCTGCAACTACATGCCAACTAGCAGTCATTAGAGTATTAGTAGACTGTCTGCTTAATATCTTCCAACACTTTATTTTGATGGGTTCACAACATACAACATACTGACTATCATAAACTTTCTACTATTCTACTAACCCTAAACCTACCCTAACAGTCTACTCTGAGAATTAGTCAAGTCAAGTCAAGTCACCTTTATTTATATAGCGCTTTTAACAATACAGATTGTGTCAAAGCAACTGAACAACATTAATTAGGAAAATAGTGTGTCAATAATGCAAAATGACAATAGTAAACACTAA
>NW_015641057.1:138348-140902 GCF_001515625.1 Sinocyclocheilus rhinocerous | reverse complement strand
CAGCAGTTCAATTTCAGGCTGCAGCAAAGTCACATTGTGCAGAGGAATCATCTGGTTCCTGTGGTCTTAGTTATTAGTAGACATGTAGTTGCAAATTAATGAGAATTAGTTGACATGTAGTTGACATGTAGTTACAAAGTTACTTATAGTTAGTAGAATGTCTAAAGTGGACTATCAAAATAAAGTGTAACTTAAAATTTGATCAACATCAACAAAAGGAATCATTAAAGACTCAATATAAGCATAGTAAAGTTCTTTTTTTGCTCTTCGTTTGGGAGTAAAAATAAGTTTGAAATACCATTGTAGCGGTATATTGTCAGCGAACATCTCAATGCCATCCATGCTGCTGAGAATGACATTTAAATGAATATGTAAATATGTTTTACATATTCATCAAAAACACTTTCCTCAATAACAAAATCAACACACAACAAATATGACAATGATGAAAAAACAGCTGTTAAGTAAGCATCTGATCAAAGCGTTGTTTGATGTTTGATCTTTTCTGTAAAGTTCACTTTCGAACTTCCAAAACAAACTCCAAATGAACTTCGTTTTGGCTTGATTTAGTTCAAAATGACATCACACCATGTTGTTCTTCAATTTCGCTTGAAGCATATCAGGGCCTTTGGAACAGAAGCTACATCTGATGTAACATTTATGTTTATTTTAGTAATGATTATTAAATTCAAAAAACAGAAATAGAAAAAAAAATTTTGTGTTTAGGGAAACGGCATGTAATATTCTAGCTTCACAGACATTTAGAACTGTTTATGAATTATTGTTTATGAGTTATTGGTTTCTTCACATTAACAAATCAAGCCTTCATAATTGGCTACTGAGTAGTATGAAAAATAAAATGGTTATTCAAACTGGGAATACATTATATACATAAGCAAGCAAACATCTTTCCCCATCACTGAAGCAGACCATGAATTCAATCTAGCCTGAGTTATGCACTCTCACAAAAACTCCCATTAGAATTATTGAAGCTGTATGTACTATGACATGAATCTCTTATCGTTTCTGCATTTGTTGTTTATGATGAGAGAATTTGCGTTTCATTGTCTAATTAATCACAATATGATTGGCCATTGCATTAATAAACTCAACAGAAACATATGTGATATATATATATATATATATTTTTTTTTTTTTTTTTTTTTTTTTTTTTATATATATATTTTTTTTTTTTCTTTTTTTTTTTTTTTTTCCTGCAGGTCATGTCTGGGGCTCCATAGATTGGTTATAATGTTGCAAAAATGCTTGATCATATCTAAATGTAATGCCACAATCAACATGTTTCATTCATTTTCACATTTCACTTTAATCACTGCTGTAATAGATTTCTCGAGTTCACACTTTCGTATAATTAAATAAAGGTTATGCGTAGTTGGCGTGCTGTCCAGGGAGAGGGCTCCGAGCTCGGCAAGACTCCCGAGCCCGGGGCACCCCGCCTTTCCGGGGAGAGGGGTCCGAGCTCGGTGTCCAGCCCGGCCCAAAAGCGCTCCCCCCCGAGTGCTTCTCCCCGTGCTGGGGGAGAACTATGCTGAAGTTGCGGGGTCGGGGTGGCGGAGGGATGCTGAAAGTCGAGGGATAACGAAGGTAGGACGTACTTGGTTATTTATAGGAGTTTTCTCTTGCGCTGATTGGATAAATGGTGTAATCACTAATGATGAACTGGCCGTGTTAATTATCTGTGCGTGCTCCTCCCGAAATTTGTTTATAAACATCACTTAGTATAATTGTGCAGGGGGATTTTTTTTACCCCTCTTATCTAGATTTTGGGGGACATTTTTGTTTATTTTGATGGCATTCTTGCCCCAGGCTCCTATTAATTTCAGACCCTGTAGAGTAGTTAAATATGACAAAATCAAGAACTATGTAAATAAAATGTCAAAACATCACAATAATTCATGACCCAGTGCATGCTGGGAAAAGGTAGAGTGGGACTAAACAATAAAACCATTTTTTAGTGTAGCCCTATTAGAGCAGCAAAACAGAATGCATTAATCTAGCTCACCTGCAGTGCTTGTTGGTTTGACTTAAAAAAATCATAATAGAAATGCAGCATTGAGATACATTACTTAAATTTCTTAAACAAACAGACAAATAATTAATAAACAAAATAAAATAAAATCAACATCAACTACACTTTCAGCATTGTTTACTAGATTTTTAGAATGTGCACTGGGGCCAAACCAACACGTTATTTGTATATTTTGTTTAGTTGACAGCAGTTATGAAGTGCAGGCTGAAAATAGCGGTCTATGTATGTGGTCAGTAAGAGCTGCTCAAAACAGAGTAAGTTTTCCAACTCCAGCATGTTTCTCCATATATGACCTCATTCTCTGTCGAGGGTGCAGAATGGCGCTATGCGGTAGCATTATGCAATCACACCTGGGAGAATGGAACAATCCATTTTTTCACGGGAAAGAGGGTAGTGCGACTGGTCGGTTGAGGAAAGAAGAGATTGTTGGGATTTCAGGTTAATGCTTCAAAGGACCTGTGTTCAGTCAATGCCGGCAGGTAAAAAAAAAAAAAAAAGCCACAG
>NW_015641057.1:130467-138145 GCF_001515625.1 Sinocyclocheilus rhinocerous | reverse complement strand
TAGTCAATTGCGGCAGGTAAAAAAAAAAAAAAAGCCACAGCAAGCTTGCTTTTGCAGAATAGTCAGGTAGTGTTTGTGATAGCACTTCTACATTTTCAATTGTAAATAACTTTGTGTGTGTGTGTGTCTGGCTGTTTTTACGTAACAATAATAAAAAAAAAATAATAATAAATTAAAAAAAATGTATATATATATATATGATGTAACTGTTTTTAAAACTAATTTACTATTGTAATTAATTTGAGCCAGACACACACACACAATTGTGGGGACTTTCCATAGACTTCTATTGTTTTTATACAAACCAAACGATATTTTCTATCCCCTAACCCAACCCTAAGCCTAACCCTATACCTACCCCTTACAGAAAACCTGTTTGCATTGTTACACTTTCAGATTAACATCATTTACTATTTTACCGCAGGCCGGTCCCCACAATGTCAATTATTTCAGGTTTTACTATCCTTGTGAGGACATTTGGTCCCCACAATGTAGCATAAACAAGCACACACACACACACACACACATACTTTCAGTAGACTTTCAGTGCCCTTCATTAAGTGAGTCCTTGATGGACAGTCAAGTGCTTGTTCTCTTAAAGTATTGACAACATCACATGAATACTTATTATGAATACTTATGAGTATACAGTATAAAAACACCACTCACAGGTCTCAGCACTTGGTGCATGAAATATTTGGTGCAGGGATAAATTTGAGCATTTTCATAGAGGAACAAGCTCATCCTGACATCGCAACATGCCAACAAGTATATATTCAGAGAACCTTTATTATAACCTTTATTATAGCCAAACAAATAAGGGTGAAGATATTTAATCTGATTGCCATTAATGCTTAATTTTCAGGCATCATCATTAACAGACCAGCATTCAAAGAAATGCTTCCACTAGCTAGTAGAATATGTATTATGTGATTTTTGAGTGCTCAAAACAAGATAAGCTGTTAATGCCTTTTCACTCAGGATATCAAGTATTTGAGTGTTGAAACTGCAGTCTTTGTACCCTCTGACACCTCTGAATCATGCCACAACACTGCTCCAAGGGATATTTAGAGGTTGTTTTTATTTATCCACAATAATTCAGTGCAACCCAAATAGAGTCTGCTTGGATCAAGTGGCCTGCACTGTAATTGCAGATCTTCAACAATGGGAGCAAGGTCAGGCCTCAAACAATAGGAAGAAAACCACTCTCAATTCCATCTATATATAGTTAGCCAATTTTCCACATGATTTTCAGCCTCTGCTCTGTTCCCAAAGTGTGATTTTTTTTCTCCATTTTATAAACAGAGATGACGCTTTCCACACCATACACTCTCACCTTTCAAACCCCTATTTCCTGATGATAGATAGATAGATAGATAGATAAACAGTTGTACTCTACACAAAACATCTTTTCAAAATTGGAAAATACACTGCAAGTAAAGCACTGCTGTGTTGTAAAAAAAAAAAAAACACTTAGCCGAACGACAGTGATAAAAACTGCGCCCAACCAGAACTAAACAGCAGAAATGTTATTTTAATTCACTGTACAGCCTGAGTAAAATGATTAGCTCGAAGGAGCTTCACAAATTGATTGCTGCCTACATAGTAGAGTAGCTGCAGCAGCTCTCTAGTGTGGATGTGCCTTTCAGAACATCATTAGCAAAATCCCTATGATTGGGAGAAGAGAGAGGGTCATCCAAACTGATCTCAAAACTTTCACAAGCTGCATAAAAAACCCCCCAAAAAACGTGGAAGTGGAGATGAATCTGCACGGAAAAAAAAAAGTTTTGCTGACTTCAGTACTGTCTACCACTGCAGACTTATAGACTGCTCACCCTCGCCAGCGATTTTGGGCCCCATGGACATGAGTCTAAGCACTGCCTTGGATACTTATGCATAAATTAATATTAAATACAAATGCCTAATAGTTTATAAACTGTGCAATGTCTGAAATGCTATGAAAACACGCTTTTAACTCCTTACTGAAAACACATCTTTTACTCCTTACTTGACAGTGACGGTGCTTTATCGGCTGCCAGGGCACTGACAAAATTGAAGTTGTGCTGGGTGAGAGATGAGACAAGAAAAGCCCGCATTAAGATTCTGCTGGCAGCAAAGTGTCGTGCTCTCGCCATTGAAGTACCACAATAAGAAGCACTGCAGAGTCCTGCGCAAAGCAGCGGCTAGAAAAATGACTAGGAGTTCTGTGAATACTCTAAGTCAGCTCCTCAGCATTAGGAAGATCTTTTTTGAAGCCAACACAGCACTACCATCCAGCACACTTGTCAAGATGCTTTTTAAGTCTCATTCTCATCGTTTCTCCGGCCGACGCGTTCAGAGACGACTTCTGTGCTGCATTGATTACTTCAATCATACTCTCTCTGTCTCTCACGCACATCTTTGCCAATAAAACTTTTGGGTTTTAGACAAGTTAATGTCGTTAGATCTGTTTTGTAGGCCTTATGAGTCTATGTGCATGCAGCATTTTGTAGAACAGGCTTGACATTTCCTTTGTATACTTCGGCTGACCTGTCTGTGGGTTAATGTTTTTTTTGTAATATTGTGGTGTATTGTTATTTTTTGTTTTGTGTTCAGTTACTAAAGTCTGTGTGCGTGTACTGAAAACTACAATCCCATATATATATATAGGAGATTTCTACACACCAACTCTATGCAGTGATGCTGCAGGGCTCTCTGAGCCAGAGCTCATCTCAGATAGTCAAAAACACAGTGGAAATGTGTGCTGTGGTCAGATAAGTCCACATTTCAGCTTTTTTGGGGAAAACGGACATCAACTTGAACTTTCAACTTTAAAAATGAGCATCCTTAATTCCTAGATGATTAAAATGTGTAACTAAAAGGAACGATGATCTGACACAGTTAAACATGCCTCTGTCCCAACATTTTTTGGAGTGTATTGTAGCCATCAAAATCAAAATTGTTTATATTTACAAAATTAAATTAAGTTGGATTTTTTTTCTTTGTACTGTAGTAAATTAAATAATATATTCTTGATTTTAATACAAAAATACTACATATACTGTGTAGGACAAGATAGATTATGGATGGATGGATACTTAAATGACATTGTTTATAGGTCCATTCTGGTATGCCCAGTTTTTATGATCCCAATGAATAAAATAAAGTCACGTCCTTCACTTTTTTTTCCTCATTTACATATATTGTCTTTCACTCAGAATCATATCACATTATGGAAATACAATACCTGAGCGTGGCGTTTCACTGACATGGCTGGTTAAAGTTATCTGACTCAAAGCACTGAATCAGCTCTGTCAGAGTTTAATTGAAGAGCTCAAGGTAATACATTTGAGAACAGACATGCAGAATAATAGCAATCCATGCACTTCAACCTAAATATCAAAACACATCCAAACGATTTCCTTGACTCGATCCTGATAAAATCATTTGGCTCCTTCAAAGGCATTGCACTGAAGCTTTTGAGTTGCTCAACCCTCTTCCTCTGAAGTTTGCTGCGACAGAAGCGACAATGAGAGAAAGAAAGAGGAAGAGAAGGGAGGGGAATATGTGATGTCTCCCCTCTAATTTCCTTCTCTCCCAGCAGCGCTAATGGTCTGAAATGTTCAGTGCTAAAAGAGCGGCTCCCAACAGACATCGCTCAATACAGAGGTCAGGACCATCTCCTGCAGTCAATCTCTCTCAGTCTTGTGTAAATGCATGAGATGCCAGCCCTCCTGCTCTCCCTCCACTGGGGAGTGGGCTTATGGGTAATTGAGGACACTGAAACTCGGCATAATTGGAGCTGTACAATAATGGAGCGGGTCAATCTGGCTGGCTCATTCAGGAGAAAAAAAAGCATGAAGCAAATGTGATTTAACTTAGACATACAGAAAACATAGTACTAGTGAGCCATTTTCACATGAGTGTTTTATCAAATGTCACCATGGAGGACATTCCAAGGAAGGGTTTTCTGTTAAATTCAAGATTCAAGATTGTTTTTATTTGTCACATACATGGTTATATAGAGAATATATGACCAGCAGTGAAATGTAAGTCAGGTCCGCTCCATGGACAGTGCAATTATTAAAGAATACAAACACAAGAAAATTATATATAAATATACGTATGGAAAAAGTAAGATAAAAAATAAGAATAAAATAAAATGCGCAGGACAGTATACTGTAGACTTAATAAATATTAAGATCAGCAGGAACAGTAGGAAAAAAAAAAAAAAGCCAAGGGCATGTGATGTTGAAATGTGCGTGGCAAACACACACTGTATTATTACTTGAAAATTAAAATGACTAGTCCTGGAAAAGTGCAAACTTTCAAATTACATTTAAAGTTTCAATAAAACCACACAAGGACATGCATTTTTAGGCAACTAAATGATAAACCAGTTATTTTTCATTTACATTTTGTTCTTCAATGTATTTGTGGGAAATACTACTACTACTACTAAATTATATATATATATATATATATATATATATATAAATAATTATGACCATATAATAATTTCAGATTTTTTTCAGTTAAACCTCTTTTTTGGCCCATTTTACCTGCAAAAGAAAACCTACTTTATAATTATGCACATCTGCCCTCATTAACAAATTACCTCCAGCCATCGTTAACATATTTCTATATGATATTATATTATATGATAAATAAAATTTATAATAATTTTTAAGATTCATGGTTTGGAATTGGTGAAATGTGCTTAGAAAAAAAAAAAAAATAATTATGACCATATAATAATTTCAGATTTTTTTCAGTTAAACCTCTTTTTTGGCCCATTTTACCTGCAAAAGAAAACCTACTTTATAATTATGCACATCTGCCCTCATTAACAAATTACCTCCAGCCATCGTTAACATATTTCTATATGATATTATATTATATGATAAATAAAATTTATAATAATTTTTAAGATTCATGGTTTGGAATTGGTGAAATGTGCTTAGAAAAAAAAAAAAGCAAATCAGAATATTGACTTGTCTGATAATTATGAACACTATATATGATACTGTCACGTTCCCGACTGTGAGGGAGCGCGGAGCGAGGAACAAGGAGTACATCAACAAGAAGACTTTATTCATCCAACACAAGGGACCCAGGAAAGCACATGTAAGCAGGAGAGGTTGACATATACAATACCGGATGCCAAACTAAGAACAGGGAACACTTTATATACACATGACATGACGAGGGGATGACGTGACACACCTGGGATCAATAGAACTGAATGGGGAACACCTGGAACAAATGATAAGGACAGGAACAGGAAGGACCAAATATGGGCATAGAAACACATGGGGAGCAAAACACACACAAAACACGGAACAGAGTCTGACAGATACATATTACTGCATATTATTTTCATTTAAAATATTGTTTTATAAAATTAGTTACACACTGCTTGTACATGATGCTGATTAATACATTGAATTAATTGAATAAATCAAATTAAAAGACAAAAGCTTGAGAATGTTCAAAAGACTGGCTTATCATCTATTATCATCATCGTATCATCGCACTGTTTATTAGTACATATAAAGCACATATTAATGCTGTAACAAAGTTCGCAGATCGGGAAGAAAGAGGCGGGAACCGGTGAACGTTTAAACATAATTTAATAACAAAATAAACACAAAACTGAAAATAGCGCAACAGCCCCTCACGGATGACTGTCGCGCACAAACAGAACCAAAACAAGATAAATAGTCCAGGCCTCGTCCTCTCTCGTCATTTACTGACGTTACTCCTCCTTTTATCCTTCCGGAGCTCCTCCGTAGGACTCGAGACCAGTGAGTGGCGCAGGCATTATCATTTACTCCACCGCTCCGCTCCCACGGCTCTCTGCCCCACCCCACTCGTCACAAATGCCTTATTCTGCATGACCATATTTTAGATTCCTTAATCTTACTTTATACAGAACCCAAACCTAACAACTACCTTATAAGCAGCAAATTAGGAGTTTATTGAGGGAAAAGGCACAGTTAATAGTGAGAACTGATCCCCAAACTAAAGTGTGACATTATTATTAGTGTGACTTATTATATTATTAGACTTATTATTGTCTGATTATATTCTTATTGTTGGGTATTTTAATATTCTTATTTGTTGTCCCGGGAAGCCTTTGGTTAAGGAATTTTCAGACCTGATGGATTCATTTAATTTTGTCCAACATGTTTCGGGCCCTACCCATGAGAAAGGACATAGTTTGGACATTGTTTTTTCCTTAGGGTTGTCAATTTGTGATGTTGATGTTAATGACATTTGCATTTCGGATCTGCCTGTTACTTTCAGTGTAAATGTGCCGTATGAAATGAGGGCGAGTCAGCCCTCTTATATTTGTTCCCGTACAATTACTCCATCAACACCAAAGGTTTTTGGTGAGATATTTAGTACCTTTTCTGATGTATCATGGTTGGAGTCTGCACCTCTCATGGCTGATCCAGCTGAATTCCTTATTGTTTTTAATTCCGTATGTTCTGAAGTCTTGGACTTGGTGTTGTGAGAAGTTTTTAAGTGTTTTCTCTGGAAAAACTAAAAACATTAGGTCCAGGTTTTGTGAGTTGGACAGAAAGGTAACAGACGACGCTATTAATGTCAACACTTTTGATGAATTTGATCTGGTTTCATCTACCGATATTAGTCATATTATTGCTCAATTGAAATGTCCAGCTACCACTTGGGATGTTTTGCCCTCATGTTTGCTTGGTGCGACGGCTGATTTTATTGAACCAAGTATTACATCTATTGTGAACTGTAGCCTTTCTACAAGTATTTTTCCATCATGTCTTAAGCAAGCAGTCGTTCAGCCCCTTCTCTAGAAGTCTGCTCTGGACCCTTTGGTTTTCACAAATTATCGACCAATTTCAAAGCTGCCTTTTATTTAAAAATTATTGGAGAAAGTGGTTGTATCTCAGCTGAGCTTTTTTTGGCTAATAATGATGTGCTAGATGCTTTTCAGTCTGGAAGCTTTCTGTCATTCAGCGAAGTGCTCTGTGTTGTGTCAGTCATAATCTCTGTTGTGAGTCCTATTTGGTGTTGTCCGTCATAAAATAAAGTTATAAGCACAATGTCCAAGGCCACAGTGAAAATAAAACATAAGGGCGAAAGTGAGCAGCGTTTCAGGCTGTGTGTTCCTCCCTGCCCTCGCTACATTACAAGTGCGGATACACACAGTATGTGCATTGTTTGCTTGGGGGCGAAGCATGCGGCATCGGCTCTCGAGGGGGCCGATTGCCAGCATTGTGAGCGAATGTCATTGCGCTCGCTTCGCTCCCGGAAGGCTCTCTTTGAGGAGGGAGCCTTCGCCAGCGTTCCTCTCGGTGCTGGTCCCGCTTCAGCCGAGGCTAAGCGGCGGCTGCATTCGTGGGGTTCGCAATTGGATTTGGCGGAGGGAATGGAGACGGGCGAGCCCCTATCTCCTTCCTCACCTGCCAGATCCGGTGCCCGCTCTCTGCCGGCTCGACGCTCCGCCCATCTTCCTCCGAGGAGGTTGATGTGGAGAGCGCCGATGAGGATTCGCCCCCTCACACAGCACAGTATGAGGAGTTATTGGAGGTGGTCACTCGTGCCGTAGCTAAATTAAATATCGATTGGCCGGCCGAGAAACAAGCTGAACCGCAGAAAAGCAAATTAGATGAGCGCTTTCTGCGGAGTAAACTGCCACCTCCGCGCCGGAGCCTAC
>NW_015641057.1:121869-128194 GCF_001515625.1 Sinocyclocheilus rhinocerous | reverse complement strand
GCACTGCGGTTTCTTCCCCCCGGGGAACGGGCTCGACGCTCCGCCTATCTTCCTCCGAGGAAGTTGATGTGGAGAGCACCGATGAGGATTCGCCCCCTCACTCAGCACAGTATGAGGAGTTGGTGGAGGTGGTTACTCGTGCCGTAGCTAAGTTAAATATCGATTGGCCGGCCGAGAAACAAGCTGAACCGCAGAAAAGCAAATTAGATGAGCGCTTTCTGCGGAGTAAACTGCCACCTCCGCGCCAGAGCCTACCGTTTTTCCCCGATCTCCACATCGAGGTGTCGAGGTTGTGGGTTAGACCGTATTCAGCACGTCTATTTACCCCCGCTTCCTCTCACTATGCAAACGTGGCGGGGGTTAGCGATCATGGTTATAAGACGATGCCCCGGGTGGAACAGATGCTCGCGAGCTATCTGTCCCCCAGTGCGGCATCGTCCTTAAAGGCTCCGGCATAGCCCTCCAGGCCGTTACGTGCAACATCTAGCCTGGTGGGCAAGGGGTATACAGTGGCAGGTCAGGCTGGTGCGTGTCTGCACACCATGGCGGTTTTACAGGCGTACCAAGCCGACCTGCTCAAGGAGCTAGATGAAGGCGAAGAAATAAAAAAGCATGATATAGCAGAGCTTAGGAGGACCGCCGATCTATCTCTGCCACCAAAGAGACCGCCCGTGCCATTGGGCGGTCTATGGCAGCTCTAGTGGCAGCAGAGAGACATTTATGGTTGACCCTGTCAGATATTAAAAAAAGGACAGGGTCTTCCTTATGGACGCCCCGCTTGCGCCCTCTGGCCTGTTCGGCGACGCCATCAATTCCGTCGTCGCCAGGTACCAGGATGCCCGTAAACAGGCGGCGGCGTTCCTGCGGTTCCTCCCTCGCCGCTCTCTAGCTCCAGGGGCTGCTGGGCGGGAGCAGCTCTCGCCGCATACCCCCTCCTCCTCATACCGCGAACAACAAAAACAGAGCGCCGCTGACCTCGGTCCCGTTGCGGGGGAGCTCTGTTTTTGTTGTTCGAAAATCCTGTCACTGAGAGCAGTGCATATTCCTGGGTATCTGAAAATGGGAGCAGACGTCCTGTCGAGGCAGGGGCCGAGGCCCGGGGAATGGAGGCTTCACCCCGAGGTGGTGAAGCAGATATGGAGAATTTTTGGCCAGGCTCAGGTGGACTTGTTTGCGACTCAGACGACATCGCACTGACCCCTCTGGTTCTCTCTGACTCATACGGCTCCACTGGGGCTGGATGCTATGGTACAGACATGGCCACGGGGTCCGCCTGCTACTAGTAGCCCCGTTCTGGCCGGTCTGAGTATGGTTCTCGGACCTGATTTCCCTTCTCGACGGCTCTCCATGGGAGATTCCCGTCAGGAGGGACCTCCTCTCACAGGCGGAGGGCACGATATTCCACCCCCGACCGGAGCTGTGGAAGTTATGGCTGTGGCCCCTGAGGGGGCACAGGTGGCGGCTATAGCGGCCTACCACACCCCTCTCGGTGGTCAGTCAGTGGGCAGACACCCCCTAGTTACACGTTTCCTCCACGTTGCGCTGAGGCTAAGGCCCCCAGTACGATCTTGCGTCCCCACGTGGGACCTGGCTGTGGTGCTAGAAGCTCTTTGTAAATCTCCATTCGAGCCTTTTGAAGAAATCTCCGAAGATCCTTTTCAGTGAGGGTTGGGGAATTTTCTTCCTCTTCAGTTTCTATTGATTGTGGAGTTCATCAGGGCTCCATTTTGGGGCCTATTCTGTTTTCACTATTTTTGCTACCTTTATGCCTTATTTAAAAAAAAACAAAAAACATAGTATGTCTTATCTTTATGCTGATGATATTCAGATTTATTTGCCTATTAGATCTGGTGGATCAACTTCTCATTCATCTTTGTTATTATGTCTTGAGGAGGTGAAGGGCTGGTTAGAGCAAAAGCGCCTACAGCTAAATGCTAGTAAAACTGAAATGATAATTTTTGGGCCAAATAAGGATGACAGTGACATAAATTATGTTTTAGGTACATGGACAACAAATGTGCGGTCCCAAATAAGGAGTCTGGGTGTAATTGTTGACTCAGCTCTAACGTTTGATCATCAGATTAAATGTGGTTAAAAGTTGCTTCTTTCAGTTGAGGACTATTGCGAAAATGAAATCCTTTTTGTCTGTTGCTGAACTTGAGATAATGATTCATGCATTTATCTCCTCCCGTTTGGACTATTGTAATGCACTTTTTTGGGAGTAAGCCAATCTCTTATTTCAAAATTGCAATTGGTCCAGAATGCAGCTGCGAGGCTCCATACTAGTACAAAGAAAAGGGAGCATATTACTCCAGTTTTGGAAAAGCTGCATTGGCTTCCGGTTAAATATCAGATTCAGTATAAGCTGTTACTGTACGTTTTTAAAGCTGTCCATGATATGGCCCCAGAATATATTACTTGATTCATATGAACTCTGGTAGACCTCAAAGATCATTTAGCTGCTTACTGCTCTCAGTTCCAAAAACTCACCTGAATACTAAAGGGCATCGTGCATTTTCGGTCATTGGCCCTAGACTATGGAATACCCTTCCACTTGACATCAGATCTGCACCCTCAGTTGATGTTTTTAAATCTCGCGTGAAAACATACTTGTTCTCTATGGCTTGTATTTGTTGATTTTTGGAAGATGCAATTTGTTCCGTTTTCTGTTTTTGTTG
This sequence comes from Sinocyclocheilus rhinocerous, assembly GCF_001515625.1. NCBI lineage: Eukaryota > Metazoa > Chordata > Actinopteri > Cypriniformes > Cyprinidae > Sinocyclocheilus > Sinocyclocheilus rhinocerous. The sequence goes on along the minus strand of NW_015641057.1, from coordinate 125,516 downwards.
AATTTTATTTTCAGTTTCATTGTATTGTTGTGTTGCTGTAAAGTCCTCCGGTCTACATTGTAGTGGAAAGGGCTCTATAAATAAAGTAGACTTGACACTTGAGACTTGACTGAAAAAAAAACAAAAAAACATACTATTTAGAGATGGGAAACATCAAGCAAAAAGCAATGTGACACACAGTTTTAATGAGACTTTAGCAGAACACAGTAGAATATTTGCAATGCCAATTTGAGAATTTTTCTCCTGGTTTAACTTCATTGTTGCTGTTTTGCAAGTTAAACTACTCGATCTTTCATTTCTCTATGGACGTCTAATGAAAGTCAGAAGCCATGTGTGGCCATTAACTACACCTATAACTACAAAAACACATATTTCCAGTGACCCTTTGTCTCTGTTTCTCAGCAGGAGAGCCACTTAAGTGTTCCGCTCGCAATGATTTAAGTGTGTTTTTATGTCTAATTGGGCAATTTGCTCCCTCAATTTTGCCTCTATAATTGAACCCTGCGCACAGAAAATGAAGTTTGATGTTGTATGTCACCCTTAATAGTGTTCCTACCAACTCCTGAAGAAAATTAAAAAAAAATCAGTAATGAGATTGAAGGCTTGAAGGTTTTCTAGGCAAAAAATCCTGGATTCTTAATTTGAACATTGCTCCTCTGACACCAAGCCAAATTATGTTGCCGGCATCTCACTGCATTCTCCCTCTCTGCAGTAACCTTTGTAACCTTGCTGATTGATTTTTGGCAAATGTCACAGTTTACTTAAAATGCCTTCTCATACTTTATGCTTTCCAGATGCAGTTATAAATCTAGAGGGTAGAACTGGAAGTTATAAATCCTCATATGATGCATAACCTTCAAAGATATCCCAGGAAGTTTGATAGAACTGTATAAATTAGTGTCCCCCGGGCTTCTTTTATACTTGGAGATTCACACAGATATCAAACTAATGTATAATTTGTTTGTGTTCATGTCTTTTAGGGACATAAATCAAAGCATTGTGACACTGGAGAGAAAACACTGACCATTACAGATCTTTATTGCTAAGAGCATCAATGTTGTCTGTTTCGGCTATAGGGAAGACGTGGGAGTGTCATAAAACAGTGTGAGGGCCAGATTTGTATTTTTTTTTCTAAAGAATGTAATACTTTTTTTCAGCAAGAATGCATTCAATTGATTAAAAGTGACAGTAAAACATTCATGTTACATAAGCTTTATATTTCACATAGAATTTTTGATTCATCAAAGATTCCTGAGGAAAAAAGGTATAATGTTTTCCACAAAAATATTGATAATTATCATAAAAACACTGATAATAATCAGAAATGTTTCTTGAGCAGCAAATCAGCATATTAGAATGATTTCTGAAGGATCATGTGACACTGAAGACTGGAGTAAGGATGCTGAAAATTCAGCTTGCAAAAAAAAAAAAAAAGTTCATCAACATTTATTTTTTCTTTTATATTACCTTATAGATCTGTATACTATATTTGCAAAACAGGTCATTTTGGACCCAAGGAATTGTTATTTTATGAAACAGTCATAACTTAATATTTTCAGAATAACACCATATCATAGCTGATCAGCAATTTCTCTAAATGTGAAAATGTAAATGTTGTATTACCATATATTACCAATTAATACCATATACTATTACCATGTTATTACTACCCCTATATGTATATATTGAATTGTAGATATTTGATGTGTACATATGTGAACAAAACAACATAAACAACATATACTCTGAAATGTTTTCAAGCAAAATAAATTCAGAATTTTGCATATTCAAAATTCATAGTTATGTTCTCATTGCATAAATATTCACTTTCAAATGAAAAAAATGTGTTATTTTATTATTATTTTTTCCGTGCTGCAATGGTTCATTAGCAGGCATTCTTATTCACAAAATTCAGTCCCTAAACTGTGTGAGATGAGATAAATGCTAAATATATTTAAAAAAAATTTGACACTAACACAACTTCATAGATAATTTTCTAAAAAGTATTTTTGACACTTTATGGTACTCCATACATACCCAGGTACATACATACCCAAACACAAAACCATTTTATTTATTTATTTTTTTAATGGTTATATACTTTAAAAAAATCTTTGTAAAAAATCTGAAAAAATCAATCAATCATTCAATCAATCAATCAATCATGTTATATATAAATATATAACATAAATATATAATAAACAACAATAATTTAAATATTTAATAAATAATATATTTTTTACTTTCATTTGTAGCAGTTAAATGCAGGTATTTCAAAAAGACAAAAAGCACAGGGTTACAGACATTACAACACAATTCCAACTTTTATAAAGACAATTAAACATTCATGGCCATTATCACAGGCCTTCGTCCTTGGAAAGCTATACTTTTTGAATTATGTGTTCCATTAAATAGACAAATTGGGTTCAAAGACTCTCTTAATTGCCACCCTAACGCAGTTTTGTTGCGATCTCAGGCAGTACTTTGTATTTTGTGTGAACCTGTGACCATACATTAAATCTTGTTTTATAGATTGTGCTGGAGCACAAAGCCTTTCATCTTGTGATAATAACCTGAGGAAGCACAATCTAGTACGACTGTATCTTAGCATTTTACTATTGCCTGAAAATTATGTACATATGCTGCATGAAATATGGAACAATATGCTTTAGTGTGCTTGCTAATACCCAGACAGCTTTTTATCTACCACAACACCACCTGTAGTGTTAAAACACTGTGGGTAAGGATAGACATAATTAATGCAGATATCATCACGGTTTCTTAAAATACTAAAACACTTAGTCGGCCTGGGCAACCCAGTGGGTAGTGCACAATTTTTAGACATGTTGCAGGGTGGTACTAATATAAACATTGAAAGAAACTTTTACATTTATGCACTGATGCTTACCTAAAGCAGTTTATACATTTTATATGATTCACTGGGAATCGCGTGTTGTTAGTGCACTGCTCTACTGTTTGAGCTACAGGGATGTTGTGACTTTGAGTAAAAATTGATTTGGAGGTAACCACTGTTTGACCAGAGGCAGCCAACACATCATGGAAAACAAGCTTTGTCTTACTATTTAAGAATACAACAGTCCTATGTAGACTACCGGTCAAAACTTTGGAAAAAATGAAGAGAAAATAAATTTTAAAAAAGCTATGGTTACCAAGGCCACTTTTATTTGATGAAAAATACAGTTTCACAATATTGTGAAATATGAATATAATTTAAAATAACGGTGTTCTATGTGAATACGTTTGAAAGGGGGCTCTTTTACTTGATTTTGTTTTGGGGTGTACTAGAACAGGCTCTCATACTAAGTTGTCCGAAAAACACATTTTTTTCCCACATATTTTATATTATTACAACACCTCTCTTCCCAGTCTGGCATGAATGGCTCGAATAGTTCCTGTATCAAATGAAGGCCCGCCTTCTGAAATACGAAATGTGCTGTGATTGGTTACCTGGACCAGTGTGTGTTGTGATTGGCAGCACTCGGCGCCTGGTCGGGAAATGTCATGGCCCTTACCATAGCCGCCTGCGAGCTTCAGTGTAAATATTGCGTCAAAATCAAATCAATTGAGCGCGATTTAAACCCGGATGATTGTAACCACTCTAAGTTCGTCTGCCTTGAGAAAGCTAG
>NW_015641057.1:114725-121621 GCF_001515625.1 Sinocyclocheilus rhinocerous | reverse complement strand
GTTCGTTGTAGTTTTTGAAAAGTGATTTCTGTTAAATAAAATATATCCCTTTGAAGTGGACTTTGAACTTTGTAACTTTGCAGATCTTTTTTATGCTCAAACAGCAACATTACAGACTAACTAAAGTTGAAAAAGTGAAAAAGCATAATAGGACCCCTTTAAAATATAATTTCTTCCTGTGATGCAAAGCTGAATTTTCACAGCCATTAGGAGGTCTTCATTCTCACATGATCCTTTAGAAAGCATTCTAATATGCTAATTTATTGGTTTTCAATTATAATCTATCTATCCATCCATCCATCCATCCATCCATCATCTATCTATCTATCTATCTATCTATCTATCTATCTGTCTGTCTGTCTATCTGTCTATCTATCTATCTATCTATTTATCTATTGGTTTTCAATTATAATCTATCTATCTATCCATCCATCCATCCATCCATCATCTATCTATCTATCTATCTATCTATCTATCTATCTATCTATCTGTCTGTCTATCTGTCTATCTATCTATCTATCTATTTATCTATCTATCTATCTATCTATCTATCTAATCTTATTTACTCTATGTACTTACCCTAAACTGCTGAATGGTACTGCATCGTTGTTTTAAAATATAATTAAAAATGAAACAGTTATGCTAAATGAATACTTCACAATATTACAGTTTATCTGTATATCAAATGAATGCAGCCTTGGTAAGCATTAGATATTTATTTCCAAAATATTAAAACATCTCAATTATTCCAAACTTTTTGACTGGGAGTGTAGACATATTGTAATTTCTTTAAATGCATTACTGTATCATTGAAAACTAAAGTCTGAAAACAGGCCATTCGGAAATTGTTTGGTACAGTTACATATCAAGGCCTTTTCAGCATTCATCTTGCCCCATGTAACAACTATGTGAAGTATGCTGGTTAACAGATGTCAGCAAATCTTAACCACTGACAGAATGCAGTCTTAAAGGTGCGGTAGCAAAAACACCCTGCTTAATGTAATGGAAGAAATGGAATATATTAATGTGTGACTGTTTCAGGTGCAAGACATCTAATAAAAGACTCACTTTTCTTGTCATATTACAAGCAGTCAATATGGAATGCCAAAGTATGGAGGACCAAACCTGCAGAAATTAAAAATAAATAAATACACAAATAAATAAATATATATGTGTATAAATAAATAAATACGCAAATAAATAAATGTGTGTATAAATACACGTATTCTTGTTTAAATACGTATATAAATAATTAAACGTGTGATGAAATATACTATATAGTGACTTTACTAGGCTATACTGGATTTACACCATGCATTTCCTGTCAGCAAGAACGCCGCGCCCCCAGCTATCACAAGACCCGGCCAAGTTAACATGTTGTGCAGAGGAAAAATAAATGCGGAACTACGATTAGCTCTTAGTGTACATTTAGGTGTTTAAAGAATTAGAATACAGCTGTTTAGGTATGGAGGACCAAACCTGCAGAAATTAAAAATAAATAAATAAGCAAATACATTTATTTTTGAGTTTTTTCTTTCCTTAAACATTTTCCATTTGGCCACCAATTAATTTTATTTATTTGACTACTTTCATCACACGTTTAATTATTTATATATGTATTTAAACAAGAATACGTGTATTTATACACACATTTATTTATTTATTTGCTTATTTATTTATTTTTAATTTCTGCAGGTTTGGTCCTCCATAGGATTTGCATTCCATAGTCAAGACTACAACATGTCTTCAAAAGTTGACATTACTTTTAAAATGTGGCAGATTACCTTTGGAATGCTAATTGAGCCGGAAGCATTTGGCCTCTGAGTGAATTCATGTCTGTGTAAGCTTGTTCCCAGAGCTCCCTTTCTACAGCCCTCTCCCATGCACATCCCATCCCTAGAGGCAAGAAACTGAACAGAGTCCCTCTCTTCAAACACAGCACGTAGCCTGGCAAACACCGCATCTCCAGGGAGAAGATGAACATGCTGAAAAATCATCTTTCCCAAGCAATGTGTCAGTTATGTGTCTTACACTTAACATGTTTACAATTCATGTCTGACGATGCAAATTATTTGACAGGAGGCACTGTCTTTTAGTAGTACTAAAATGCAATCAGCCCAATGCATGTTGTGTTGTTATGAAATTCAGACCGTAAAAGAAACTAGGCTGAAATGTATTGCATAGTAAGGACATATAATGAATTGTGCATTTCAGCAGAAGAAAACACCCTGAAAAATAAAGTAATACATTTCCTGATCTCATGAAATCTGTCAAAAAAAAGATGACCAGGTGATATTTCAACTCATAACCACAAATAAATCAATAAGTAAATAAACAAGCAAGCAAGCCATAAGGAGAACTTCTTTAAACAATTATGCCAACTTAAGATTCTGATATACACTATAGCCTTGAAGGGATAGTTCACCCAAAAAAGAAAATTCTGTCATTAATTACTCTCCCTCATGTCATTAACTAAACCCTACTACCTTTCTGGGCCTTGAACGTGGTAGTTGCATTGCTGTCTATTGAGGGTCAGAAAGCTCTTGGATTTCATCAAAATATCTTAATTTGTGTTCCGAAGATGAACGAAGGTTGTACGGGTTTGAAACAACACGAGGATGAGCAATTAATGATAGAATTTTCATTTTTGGGTGAAATAACCCTTTAATTTCCACTTCCCAATTTACTAATTAGGAGCTATTGTTATTTTTTTAATTGTGGCAATTATTTTAATGGCAGTTCAGTACAATTTAACTGTCCAAAATTCTCATTACTGTGTCAAGATGTGAACTTATTTATTTATTTATTTATTTATTTATTTATTTATTCTTAAACTGTTATATAATGTTATAAAAATAAATCTAAATTTTAAATATAGCATATATTCACACATAAGACAAGAAATTGCAACAATACTACCAAACCAAAAAACAAAACTACCAAAAAAACCCCCCAAACATTTTAAACAATATTTTAAATATAAATAATTCTAAATATATAGGCTGAGTTTTTTTGTACCTGTACCTATTCACCTCACCACATACCTATATACTGAACACATAATATGCATCAGAATAACGTCACTGTACTTACAAATTCGCATTTTCAGAGTTTACACAGAGATGATAACTGAACCCGTTCTCAAAAAACAAACAAACAAACAAAAAAAAAACTTTGAAACCTGTTCACTTTGCATTTTCAGGCTCCCAAATGCTATTGTTGTGCAAAGACGCATAAAATGTTTTCCATTTTGAGTTGAAACCGGTCTTGTGTAAACTCTGTTTCTCTGTTTCCTGTTTATCTCAGCTGAATGGAAGCTTGTGGAACATTGTTTCACACCCATAATCATACTCTGCCAGGTTGAGGTATTCTTCCCGTGATGTTTTACGTCTGACTGTTTGTTGTTCTAACCAAAACAGAAGAAGTTTTTATGGTTTGGTCACAGCACTAACCACAACATCTGTGTTTTCTCCGTGCCGCTGTTGCCTAAGCGATTTAAACAAGACAAGTGTTTTGCAGCAAAACCCCTCTCTGTTGCATAACTAATTTGACAGTCAGGGAATGGCACATTTTAACATTAGCCGCAGTCTTGTACAGCCACTTCCACTGATGAATAAAACAATATGCAGCTCTTCAGCAGGAGACAGTAAATAATTTCTCATTATGCAATACCAGAGAGAGAAGGAGATGGGAACAGAGAGAGACACGCATAGGTCACAGAGTGAATTTGTCTACGAAAAAAAAGGCCTTGCAGTAACGCCCTAGCAAAAACTGGCAGCACTTTGAATCTGTTTGTTTGTGCTTGACAGCCAGTGATTAATTATACTACTGAAATCTCCACGGCTAACCTGGTTTTGGCTTTTTTGGAAGAAGAGATGTAAAGAGGCAGAAATGTATATTTTTCTGGCATTGGATGTTCATAAACTAGAAACAGATATCTTGAAGAATTGTGAATTCTATGCTAAGATGTTGTGGTTGGCTGTTAGCATGTTGCTAGTCTTGCTAGCTGGTTACTTGCTGGTCAAATTCATAAGAGGGGTTTACATCAACACAAGATAATGTAAACAGTAATGTAAGCAGTTAGCAGTTAATTTTACAACTAATGGTCAGGGGTTTGTTAAAATCACTAACACTTAGTAGCCTAAGTACTAGCAATAGTGATGCTTGATAATTATGAAAAGGCAAAGCATAAAGAATCAAGCATCATGTACTGTACATTGCTGTGAGTTTATATGAAATAAGTATGCATATGAATATTTAATAGAAAATCATCATATTAAGAAAATGCCTCTTCTTTTATTCTGTTTGTTTGAGTGCATTAAAAAGTGATATATGATATTCATGTTTACTAAATTTTTCAGCAGCTGAGATGACACACATACCGTGCTTCTGATGGTGTCCCTTGAAACTTTTCTAAGAGGACATTTCTTCAATACAAAATTTGCATTTCAGATATAGATCATGTTTTAGTTAAGCTTCATTATAGTGAACTCATTCAACAAACGTTTGAAAATGAAACAGATCCCTACTGAGAAACACATATGCAGAGGCCAAAATGAACTATCTAAGAGGCCAAAATGGGCTCAGCCAATGGGCTTTCAAAATATACTTTTAAAAACCCTGTCTTTTTAAGGTTTAACAAAAAGAAAAAAAAGAAAAAGGGGCCAACCTAATTCCATAAAATAAAATAAAATAAAATAAAATACATTTTGAATATTTATAAGTGACACAAATAATTGTAAAGTTTACACAGTAATTTATCAATCTAGTGTTACAATAAAATGTCTAAATATTCTTGGCTAAATATTTGATGTTTTTGTTATGCTTAATGTTAGAAATAAACTTATTTCAGATATCTTTTCTGAAAACAAGTTTTACTATCTTGCATCGTTTTATTTTTGCACTAATTAAAAAAAATATATATTTTAATTTTGGATAATTTATATTGTTTACTCTAAACAACAACAAAAACAACAACAACAACAATAATAATAATAATAATAATAACGCAAGTCTATTAACTCAGTTCAACAAAACATTATGCTTAAATGAACTTAAATGAAATGAATCGTACGGACCTAAACTAATTGCTTGGAAAAGTTAATTTGACTTTTTTTTTTTTTTTGGAGTGTACTTTTTGCTTAACATGCCTCAGTCTAAACAATATGCATGTTAATTTCCTCAAAAAATAGTCTCTCAAAATGTGGTTTTCCTATCTTCCACAAGCATGGCCGGACTTACCATTGGGCTTGAATGGGCTGCAGCCCAGGGGCCCCGCCTTGTAGGGGGCCCCGCCTTAACCCGTTTACATATGTTCAGTTATGTGCCAGTCAGAAATTATTAGCCGCATTTCAATAGCGCGCACGGGCCAGCCGAGGCTAACAACTTCCAGCTTCCAACTACGAGATTCGAAGTCATAATCAAACAGCATAAACTGGAATTTATGATTTTTTTTTCACAGAAAAAGGACACGCGTATTAAATCACATCTGCGCTGCGCCGAATCGCCGATTAATTTGTGATCACATGGCTACTTTAAACGGTTCCATTTAGCCTTTAGCCCAAAAGACCGCACATTTACAAAGATAATGATACATTCTCACGTTCACGCCTCACTTCTTTACAGAGGATGATTTATAATAGAATATATGTTTAATCACGTCCTGAATCTCAGTGCGGGATTACGCATTTTGGTTTTACTCATTTTCGCAGGTTTCGCATGTTTGGAAAATTCCTGCAAACATGTATTTAATATACAATGTAGGTTAGATGAGTTAAAAATTTAAACCATTAGGTACTTGCGCTATCCAAACTACTTTTCTGGGCGCTCACGGTCACATCCAAAGCACTCGCACATGAAGCTGCGCAAACACCTCCAGAAAAAGTTATTGGTTTCATTGTTTCTGACTCAAGTAAACTTGCATTTTATGTTCAAGTTGAGGGCATTTGTAGTATAGGTATGGGGCCCAAACATAACCTCAAGCCCAGGGGCCCCCGGCCCCATAAGTCCTGCCCTGTCCACAAGGCCTGTGAAGTGTTTTGAGCTTGAAAGGCAGAAGCAGGAACAATGACTATCTAAATGAGAGCAAACAGTTTAAAGCTAACCAACACTGGCCTTTAACTGACTGTCTGCTATCCAAGTCATTGCCAGGTGGTTCAATATAATAAGCCATTTGACAGCCAAGAAAATTTCCCCCCAGTGGCGGCTGCTGATGGCTGAACTCTTTAATTGTCACACAGCTGTCATTTTTCAGCTATGTTTTGCTTCTCAGGCAGAGGAGGACTGTAGGGAAGAGCTGAGTATAAGGTATTACTGGGTGAATTGCCATGGGGCTTTTGCATCTTGAAACCTTTTTTTAAAACTTGACGAATGACTTTGTTTCATGCAATGCACAACTAAATGTCTTTTTATTTTATCATCACTACTGCGGGGCGAATCATCAGGCCGTCAACTGGTTTATTTATTTATTTATTTATTTTTAGAAGCACAAATTCTCATATTTGCATTATTCATCTTCTCGTTCCAAAGTTGGTTCCCAAGGTAACTGAGCTGGCTGAGGTGAGCCTGTCAACTCCAAGTTTAAGGTTACAATATGCTCGGGATTCTTTTAAAGTCTGGACTTCTCTCTTGAAGCTTCAATATTGATCCTGTCAGCGTGTGAAGAGGGGCTGAATGAGGCCGTACATGGGGTGTTTGTTCTCCAGAGACAACTACAAAGACTGTGTCTTTCAGAGTCAACAGCTCCAAATGGTGGTGCTGCTGCTCAGTGGATCTGCTCCTTGATGATGCAATTTCATGTTAGTCCTGAGTCAAGATGAGATGTTTCATTCCAGAAGTGTCATGTGGTTTCAAGTTTACACACACACACACACACACACACACACACACACACACGC